>NC_044911.1:27521012-27821012 GCF_001633185.2 Quercus lobata | reverse complement strand
AACTGCCGCGAGGCATTGACAATATACTCAACAGGTTCTAACATAATGTTCAACTTTTGATGTTTGAAAATTTTTTGGAGTTTTGAGTTTTTATTCACATGTTTAACTCTTGCTGTTGAGGTTTGTGTCTTGGTATTAGGTTTTTAGTATCGCATGTCCCATATTGCATGTTGCACAAAAACTACTTTTTTTGCTCTTCAATACCTTTTTCTACTTTTTTATTTGGTGAAGACTTTCCTTATCTTGAACAATTGATTGATTTCCAAAAAGATTTGAATTTTAAATAATTATTGACTTGAAGCTTTTAGGAAATTTCTTTACCATTTATGATTAGATGTCTTCCATGATTTATCTTTGACTCTTTTAATTGCCTTATGAAGTTAAATTCTAGAATTAAAGAGAGATGAGAAAGGCAAATAAATATTTTAAAGCTTAATTAATAAAGGAACGAAAAGAAAAGTCTTAAAAAGTATTTTTTGGGTTTTATTGCATGAGTTAAAGAAAGAAAGGATAGATAAGAGACAAGGAAGACAATATGCAATTAAAAACAGACAAAATTAATAAGGAAAGAAAATAAACTTGCAACATTAATTACAAATAAAACCAAAAAAAAAAAAAAAATGAAAGAAAATCTACATTCTGCCCAGGCTGGCATATGTTGTAAGAAAGATGTGTACTCATCATTCTACAAGCGCACACACCTAAGCTTCAAACGGATTCCTAGCTAAAGAACCAAAACAAGAACCCTAGCCACCTAAAACCTACGTACACAGGGATAAGGATGCATAAGCCAATCATTTCATGTGTATGCACCCTCAGACAAATTCCAGATTCTAAACAAAATTGCAAAAAACAAAATAAACAAAGATCATACAACATGCTATTGTACTTCAAACATAATGATGTTAATGAATTAAAACCCAAAAGAAACAACATAAATATACACAAAATCAAGGGGGCAAATATGGATCATGGAAAAGATCTATATCTCCACCTTACAACACTTGCAGTGATGTTAATGACCGGCCCCTCAACTAAAATCAACTACCATAGCTTTGTATGTGGATCAACGACTTGGAATGACTCGACTTAGGGTGTTTTGGATGAACCCTAAAGATGGTTAAGACAACAACTTAGATGTGACTCAATTGAAAGTTGGAATCCTAGTGAGTGAGTAATTACCTTCTAACAACTGAATGTTTAGAAGATCAACCGTAACTCACTAATTCTACCCTTCTAACCTTAAAATCAAGAACTTAATTTTCTAATGGTATTTTGACATAGTTTCAATAGGCAAAAAAAAATCTCTAGACTCTTTGGATGATGAAAACGGGAGTATTTGTAGGGGTATGGGGGTCTAGGGTTTCGTGGGATGTTTAGTTAGCTAGTTGATCAAGCAAGCTTACCTAGGATCTCACCAAAAAGGAAAATGTACTGATTTGAGGCTTCTATCCAGAAGATGTGTACACCAAAAATAGGGTGCGTACTTTGCATCTTAAACCCCACCTACACACATTTTGTAAGCCTCGAGGAGACTAGGCCAAAAATAGGCTTTTTGGCTTTGTTTTTGTGCCACACTTGGGTTTAGGCTTGGTTCTTTAGGTTCCACACATGGCTCTAATCATGTTGGTAGCGACTTAATTTCTCGTCATTGGAGTCAAGGACCTTTGGTAAAAGGTCGAAATGAAATGGGATGTTTACACTCATTAATTATGTGACTTACTAGCTCTGTCTTATCCCATTCTTTTACCAACCTTTTTTAGAGTGGGCAACAATTATTTTTAGACATGTTTTTGTTGCTAGAAATAGTTGACAACTATTGATGGAGGTTAGACTTTTGAGATAGTGATCCTTCGGTGTTGTATATCCTAGAGGAGACTTGACTCACTCTTTTGAATCTAATAGTGGTGATAACATTTATCTCTATTGGGAAAAGTTATTTACATGTAATTATTTTTGTGGCCAGTGGTTCTTGTAATTATCTGTAGAGCTTAAAATTAATTTGGGAGTATATTTAATGAAATTGTTATGAAAAATCCTTGATGATGGTGGGAATTCTTAGGATTAATTTGTCCCCCCCCCCCCTCACCCCCCAAAAAAAAAAAAAAAAAAAACCTCAAACGTCCAAGTAATATTGTATTACAATTGTTTTATTATAATGAAACCAATGTAAGATATTTATAAGAGAATAAAATCTAGACTAACCTTGAATACAACAAATTAAACCATGGTTACATGATATGTTGTACAAGTAAAATGAGGATTACTATGCTTGTACACCAAGTAGGATTCAGCATTGATTAGAATTGGGCTTGTTATCATTAACATGAACAATTACTCCTCTCCCTGCATCATGCAACAAAACAAAAATCTATTGACTGAAATATTACTACTATCATTAACAAGTCTTTTGTTAGTTACCAAACTAACAAAAGAGTACTTGTGAATGGCACTATATACTAATGTTTAATAACTAACTAAAAAAATCATCTTTGGGAAACTATGAATGATCAAACAACACCAGAATTAGATATCCCACTCAACCTCCTCCACAGGTAATTCATTCAAATTGAACTCTAATTTTTTGCAATTCTCAGTAGCGGAGGCAATGGGAAGCATAGATTCAATCACACGATGATTGCTGCTGCGAACATGGTGTATATCACATATGCGAGCACGGGCATCATCCTGGGTTAGGAAGTCCATAGTGCAAACTTTGCAAATATATGGACCAAGGGCCATGCAAATCTGTTGCTAGCATTGATCAAGTACTCCAATGTTATCCATGCACATGCTGTCAACGAAGTTGCCATGTGTTTCAATTGCACTACTCTTATAATAATTATCTCCATCATCTTCCAATTTACTATGAATAAACTTTCGCTTCTTGATTGGGAGAAGCCAAGGGGTATGTGAGAGACCGGGGAAATTTGGGTGTTCTCAAAAAGAGATTTTTGGGTGCTTTTTTAAGACACCTCTCTTTTTGAGTAAGTAGTGTGAAGTCGTCACTTATTTTTTATACAAAAAAATAAGAAAAAATTAAATACAAATTATATGACTGAATTGTTCTATTCTCATTGATTGAATAAAAATACAAACTTAATAAATTGAGTATTACATGGTTTTGGGTCCTAGTTACAATCTACCCAAAAAAAAAAAACAAAACAAAACAAAACAAAACAAAGATAAAGCCTAGGTCTACCTATCCAAAAACACTAAATTCGGAGGTTAGGTTACAAAATGAGAATGTGTTAGACACACATTCCACCCAGACAGAGTCTAGCCTTCTAGACTTTCATGACCAATGTAACCCTTTATGCATGATATGAATGATATGTTCCATACATGAGACATATAACTAAACTAAGTCACATAAGTCTATTTATGAATGCATCCTTTTCTTTTGAGAAAATTCAGATTTGCCTTGTGATAAAAAAAAAAAAATTGATTTGGTTTATAAAAAAAAATTAGATCTGTTTATGTATATGTAAAAAAAATAGTTTTTGGTGAAGAAAAGTCAGATTTGAGTTTATTAAATAAAACAAAGCCTTTTGGTTTAAAAATATCATATCTATTTTTGAGAACTAAAAAAATTGGTTTTTGGTTTGTATGAAAAAAAAAAAATCAGATATGTTTGTAATAAAAATTTTGGATTTGTAGAAAACCTTTAAAAAATCAGATCTAAAAAATAAAAAATAAAAATCTTTTTAGAAGAAGACTACACTCATGAAATAAATCTACTCTACTTGCATTAAACAAAATAATCAGAACAACATTACTTATGAATCAAACAAACAAAACATCACTACTTATGACTTCCTTTTTTTATTTCAAAATCTGCCATGTTTTAAAAAGTTCAAATTTGTATCTAAGGAAGATACAAATCAGTTTTAATGTAAAAAAAATTCAAATTTGCATCTAAGGAAGATGCAAATAAGTTTTTGTTTTGAAAAATTCAGATCTGCATCTTCCTTACATGCAAATTTGAATTTTTTTACATTAAAATTGATTTGTATCTTCCTTAGATACAAATCTGAACTTTTTTAAACATAGCAGATTTTGAAATAAAAAAAGGAAGTCTGCATCTAAGGAAGATGCAAATCAATTTTTGTTTTGAAAAAATTCAAATCTGCATCTAAGGAAGATGCAAATAAGTTTTATTTTTGAAAAACTAAGATCAGCATCTAAGGAAGATGTAAATCATTTTTTATCTTGAAAAAATTTAGATTTGCATCTAAGGAAGATGTAAATCAGTTTTTATCTTGAAAAAATTTAGATTTGCATCTAAGGAAGATGCAAATAAGTTTTTATTAGAAAAAAAAAATTCAAATTCACATCTAATGAAGATGCAAATCATTTTTTTTTTTTTTTTTTTTTTCAAAACAAATGATGAAGATGACCAGCAGATATTGAAACAAAAAAAAAAAAAAAAAAAGATCATGACAATAAAAACATCAAGAACATGTTTCAACAAAAATATATTGACAATACATGGTAAGAGCATTTAAAAATTAAACTAAAAGAAGATTTACACATGCTTCATCAAAATAAAAGAAATAGAAAAAAATGGTAAAGAAAGAACCACCTCTTACATTGACGTTCTCTTCTTCTTGAGGGAATATTTTAGGATTCAAAGAAATTTGTTCAATTATCTTTGAAACCTAAAATACCTTGCTTAAAAAAAAGAAATTCTTAATGCTAGAGCATCTAGAACGTCTTTAACGTAAGAGAAAATATTAGAAAAGTGATTAAAAAAAAAGGTGAAATCTAAGAGCATGAAAAAGTGTCCTGAATTTCTAGATCCAGCGTCTATTTATAAAGGTTGGGAGGCTCGAAAAAATAGCTAGATGATCAGAATAATCTGGGACGCATCCTTATCTCTAAAAAATCGAAAAGGATGTGTTTCAGCTTAATCCAAATGCCCTAGGGCCGGGGCTCGATTTTGTGCCATTCGGCACCTGGAGAGTGTCGAATGGGTGCTAGGCCCGCTTTCGAGTTTCAGTCCGTTTTGGACTCCTTTTTAAGATTTTTTGAATTGGGACTTGGACTTAGATGCGTTTTTAATCCATATTCTAAAAATTAAACTCTTTTATAGATAATTTAGGTCTTTTCAACAACAATTATCTTGTAAATAAATACTCTAAAAAAATCTTGATTATCCTTAATTTTGTAATTATCTGACTATCCCCTTTATTCCCATGCAAACAATCCTATTTTTGACACTAACTAACAACCAATCACAAAATTATTTAATTAATTTTAATGGTTTAACCAATCATAATTAATTTAAATTAATCATGCGTGGTTGATTCTACCTAGACATAATGCATGTTGACCATGCAAACTTAATCACACGATATCTTTCGATCCGACGGTTCGATTTGGAAACCGGGCATACTGTCACGACCATTAGAATCTCAAGATCATTTTTATGATATGCAATAAAAAATTTAATGCATGTAATGCAATCATAATTTTTGGGTACATAAATGGTCACTCTAATCATCTTTCTCGATTAAATCATGGGTGCAAAATGGAGTGTCTATAGAATGCCCCTTATTGACAGAGCTTAGAAAGCGAATGTCAATGTAAAACAAAGACACTAATTTTAGCAGCCATGATTTAATTGAGGTTGAATTTTCAAAGATTACCTAGTCCTCAAACCTTAAATCTTGGAATATAGAACTAGTGCCTTGCCTTTTGACAAAAATGAAAATTATGAACACTTCACCTACTTGATAGTTGATGAATTTTGAAATGATTCTTGATGATTGAGGTGACTAAATGTGGATAGTAACCAAAGGGATTTTCTACCTCGGATTTGAATGGAAATTAACCAAGGGGCTTTTCAACCTCAGATCTTGAAGAAAGGTAACTAAGGGGCTTTTCTATCTCGGAATCAGAGTTGTGGCGATTAAGGGGCTTTTCGACCTCGATCTTGAAGAAAGGTAACCAAGGGCTTTTCTACCTCAGAACCAGACTGTTGAAATGTCGATCAAAGGGCTGCTTTACTTTGATCTGAACTGTTGGAATGTCGATCAAAGATCATTTCTACTTTGATCGAAGCTGTTGAAACATCGATCAAAGGGCTTTTCTATTTCGATCTTTCTGTTGAAATGTCAATCAAAGGGCTTTTCTACTTCGATCTGAACAGTTGAAATGTCGATCAAAGGGCATTTCTACTTTGACCGTGCTGTTGACTACAAAAAGTCAACATTTGGGATTAGGCTTTAAATGATGAGGGCTTTGTGGTCCTGCTGCTTTTGATATGTGTGATTTCCATTTGTTCCTTCTTGATTTAGATATTACAATTTTATCAAGAAAACTTTGATTGATTTTTGTTGTTCTTTGAAAAAGATTTGATTTTTGAAACTTGAAGCTTGGAATTGGAAACTAGAAATTTTGAATTTGAAACTTGAAATTTGAAAATTTGCCACTAGCGATTTTGAGACTTGAAACTTGGAATTTGAAACTTGAGGTTTTTAATTTCGATACTTAAAAACTTTGGAACTTAAAAATTTGGAATTTTGGAACTTGAAACTTGAGATTTTGAAAATTTGCAACTTGAAATTTTGAAATTTGAGATTTTGAAACTTGAAAATTTGAAACTTCTAATTTTGGAACATGGAATTTGAGATTTAGAATTTGAAATTTTGAATGTGGAATTTTGAACTTGGAAACAAAAATTTTGGATTGAAAATTTGGGGATTTGGGGTTTGAAATTTTGGAATTTGAAATTGAATCTTTTATCCTTAATCCACTCCAAAAAAATTATTGGAAATTGATATAACCTTTCCCTTCTTCATGATTTTTCTTAGAAAAAAAAATGTATTTTTTTTGGGAGTTGACTAAGTCAACTTAGTCAAACTAAGTTGACTCAGCAACTCAATTACTTTAAGTGTCGGGGGCCGAATTTTGGCCCCTATTTTTCTTGTTTTTTCCTTTTTGTTTTTTGCTTTCTCCTCCCTCCCCCTTTCTTCCACCATTGTTACTATTTACCTTCTTCTTCCACTTGATTTTTCTTCTTAACCCCAACATTTCCTCTCTAAAAAAATCACTTTCCTAAGCTTTGCAACCTTCCTTCACTCATCTCTCTCAATATTTTTTCAGATCCTTGTGTTTTTGGTCATTTTTTTTCATACCCATTTTTGTGAAACCATTTTCAATCTCCTCTTTTCTTTTGCATAAAATGTCATCCACCTACAATGGGCCCTATTTTCTTACTTTCATGGAAAGAAATATCATCCATCACTTGAATGGGATGATGAGGAGGGGCTCCTTCAAGACCCCAAGACCCATGCTCCACATTCCCACATGGACTTCAAGGTGAGTTTTTCTTTGTTTCTTTGTTTGGAAAAATGTTATTTCCATGCTTCATTGAAAGTGTGATGTTGAGATGTTGTCATTTTATTGTGTGCTCTTGTTGGAATTTGGGGCATTGTATGATTGATTATGTTGTAATCTTGGCTTTGGAGCATTTTTGAATTGCTATATTTTTTGGTCACAGTGTAACTTGGACAATGTTGGTGGCTCATGAATTTTGGCAATGTTGGTAATTTGTGATGTTGTTGAATGAATTTTGGCTTGGATTTTGGGGGCATTGAAATTGTGAAATATTTGTTGTGTGGATTTTGATGAATACATTCATGATATATGGAAGAAATTTTGTTGGCATGTGTAAATTTTATTTCATGAGCACGGCAAAATTTTATGGGTATGGAAAAATTTTGTGAACACAGAAAAATTTTATGGGTATGAGATTTTCGCTGTGGAAGTATTAATGTTCGATCATGGAAAATTTTTGTTGTGATTTTGAGCATGGAAATTTTTTGGTTATGATTTTGAACATGGAAAATTTTTTTGGACGTGATTTTGGTTGTGGCATTTTTTTTTTTTTTTTTTTTTGTTTTGGTATGTGATGGAATTTTTGACATCTTGACGATGGGCTAAAGTTTTTTTTGCAGAATCTCAAGAGTCAAGGTAGCCTTGAAATGCCAAAAGGCATATAGGGAGTACTGTTTCCAGATACCAGGAACATTATCAATGAGGCCAGCTTTCAGACCTTTTTCGAGGCTTTGTTGAATCAGGAAGCTCATGAGTTCAAGGATCTCCAGTTACTCCTTACTTTGTCAGACCGTTTTTAGGATACCACGTGCACTTTCCATTTTCCGGGCATTGGTGAAGTGATGTTGACACCTTATGATTTCTCTGTCATCACCAACTTGAGATTGGGTGGTGAAAGAATTAGGGTCAATGATTTCCTTACTCCAAAGGAAATTAAGAAACTTTTAGGCGTAGTGCCTTCCACAATGAAGAGTTAAAATGTCCCTTTGATGTGGCTGTTTCAACATATTAAGGGCTGTAAAACTGTGGCAATGGGTACAGGCATGTTCATGCTCCTCTTTATTATGACTTTCTTGTGTCCAAACTTAGGTAATACTGTGAACCTGTGTTATTTGTGGAGGCTGAGAAATATTGAACAAATCAAGAATTATGACTGGGATGGTATGGCTTATGCTAGCCTTTTGCACTTCATGACTCAATTTTCCAGGCGTAGTCTCTCGAGCTTGGGCGGTGCTCCATTTGTCTGGCACATGAGGTTTGGAACTTTTGGTTATGTGTGGATTTTATTTTGAGAATTGCTTTGGCTAGGTTGTAATGGTCCTCAAGTTCGGGAGGAGGTTGATGGTATTTATCCTAGATTTCTCCATTGGTTGCCCAAATACCGTTTGTCAACGCCCTTCAGGAATTCTTTGGAAATTTGGCGTATGTTGATTGACAATCTGACTATTGTTAATGTGAGTTTCTCTCTTTTTGTGAGGGGTCTTTGGTGTTTATTATGGTTTGGTCTCCTTCTCATTTTGGGGTTCTTTGTGATTTTCAGATGTCTTTAAATCCTTGGATTGGATGTGAGGAGTATGTTGAATGTGTACAGGCTCTGGAACTGAATGGTCACTAGGTGTTGTTTGAGTGTGGGCATGGGAGGTACTAGTATCTTGGTGATCGGGTGTTGCCTCAAGTTCAACATGTGTACCCTCCTACAACAATTCTAATTCATCCTTTGTGAGAGACCAAGAAAAAATTAGGCTTCTCAAAAAAGAGAGAATTTTGGAGTGCTTTTTATGACACCTCTCTTTTTGGGTAAGTGGTGTGGAGTCACCACTTTTTTTTTTAATAAAAAAAATAAGGAAAAATAAATACATGACTGAATTTTTCTTTTCATTGATTTAATAAAAAAAATTACATAATTGAAAAATTATATAGCTTTGGGTCCTAGTTACAAACTACCCAATAATTACATGGCTTTTTGTCCTAGTTACATTTTACCAAAAATAAAATAAAGACAAGGCTAGATCTACTTATCCAAAGACCTAAATCCAGAGGCTAGGTTACAGAATGGGAAGATGTTAGGCATCCATTCCACCTAGATAAAGTCTAGTCTTCTAGACTACTGTGACCTATGTACCTTTTTATGCATGTCATGAATGATATATTGAACATGTGAAACAAAAATTAAATCACACAAATTTATTTATGAATGAAGTCTCTTCTTTTGAAAATAATCAAATTTGCTTTGGTGATGATAAAAATTTTGATTTTGGTTTGTTAAATATGCTAAATCTATTTTGTAATATGAAGAAAAAAGTGGTTTTAACTTTGTAAAAGATCAGATCTGTTTTGTGATGATTAAAAAAAATGGTTTTTTGATAACTGATAAATCAGATCTATTTTTTGTATGCTTGACAATATGGAAAAGATTTTTTTATGAAGAGAGCTTCACTTATAATATAAATTTATTCAACATGAATCAAATAAAGCAAACATAAACACAATCATGTTTAATCTTTTTCTTTGTTTCAAAATCTACATATGTTAAAAAAAATAAGATATGTAACTAAGAAAGATACAAATCAGTTTTTGATTGAGCAAAATTTAGATCTGCATCTAAGATAGATACAGATTTGTTTTTTGATTGAGAAAAATTCAGATCTACATCTAAAAAAGATGCAGATCCGTTTTTGATTAAGAAAAATTCAGATCTACATCTAAGAAAGATACAGATCTGTTTTTATTTTAAGAAAAAGAATTGTTCACACGCAGATTATTGGAATTAAGAAAAAGATCATAACAATTTTATAAAAAAACAAGATCATGCTTTAATAAAACAATGATTAATAATTCATGGATAAAGAAAAACATACATCATTATAAACAAGAAGCATAAAAAAGGATAGGGTGAATGAAAACAACCTCTTGCATGAGCACTCCTTGTTCTTGAGAGATGTTTTAGGGTTCAAAGAAATTTATCCAATTATCTTTGAAACCTACAAACCCTAATTTATGAAGCAAATATTAGAGAGGATCAACAAATATCCGCAATTTGAGTGCCTCAAAATGTATGCCTCTCAGAGTGTAGAAAAAAAGGTGTTGAGTTATGAGACCCAGCCTCTATTTATAGGGGGCTAGAAAACTCTAAAAAATAGCCTCGAAGTTTAGAATGCGAATCGTGACTCATCCTTATGCGAAAAGATCGAAAAATGTGTGCCTTATCGTCAACCGAAGGCCGTTGGGCCAAAGCCCAAAAGGAGGAAATTCAGCCCTTTTAAAGTGTCATTCAACACTCCAAAAGTGCTGAATGGTGCATTTGGATGCTGAACACACTTTCGTGTTCAGGTGCGTTTTGGACTCTCCTTCTAGGGTTTTTTTATCCGGTCCTCGCATCTAGACGTGTTTTTATCCTTAGTCTATGATTTTTATCTCTTTTCTGGATAATTCAGGATTTTTCAGGAATAATTAATTAATTCTATCACTTTTCTCTTTCTCCCTTCTTGTTTTTATGTGTGCATTACTTGTGTTTTTGCTTTCAAGTTTTGAGTCGGTCTAGTTTTATGCTTTGCTTTGTTTAACATGTTTTTGTTTGTTTTCAGTTTGGTTTATTTTGTTTTTCATATATAAATAAAAATAAAAAATTGAAAAATCAGAAAAATACAAAATCAGTGTGTGTTATGTGTACATTGGTACTTGTGTACCTTGGATGGCCATTGAAACAAAGTTTTTTAAACTTTGTATCTTTTGTAGCTTAGATAAGCATCTCTATGCACAACTAAGCAAGTGAGCTTTGTGGCACATGTTTGTGTTGAGTAAGGTTAAGTGATCTCTTGTACTTAAAACTCATATCACTCTTTTTGACAAAAGGACTAGAAAATCCTAAGAGAAAGGCATAAATAATCATCACACCATTGTTGCCCGCCAATCATGAAATGACATTTGTGTGCTTCGGCATAGCAGAATTGGAATGTCAAATGCTTAACATCATTGGGTATTTCTTTTCTCTCTCTTATATGCCCATGCATGATTTGCTTAAAAAGAAAAATATGCAAAGAAAAATAAAAAGTAAAAAGATAAAAATGCTTTAAATATGATTGCAAGCGTGTATTCTAGGAGATGTGGGAGTTATAAGATGTACCTCGAAGGTGATAGTCCCCATCAAATAGTTATGATTCTATGTGAGTTAAAAGTGATTTTCTCATATCTCAAATCTTCATAACATGTATACACTTATGCAATCTTGCGATGTTTTTCACACATAACACGCAATATTCTTTGCTACTCTTGATACATGTGCAGGTATAATGTGATTTGGCCATCATAAGGTTTACATGTGTTTATGTATGCTTACTAAACTGTCCTAACTTGTTTTTGAAATATAAAATTGGTTAGACTTATCTAGTGTGTGTGTGTTTTGGGATCTCTGTGCTTAAAATTTTTGTTGAGAAATGTTTTTGAGAGTTTAAAATGTTGATCGGATCATTAGTTGAGTTGCATGCTTGATTGCATTCATATCTGTGTGTTTCGCTTCTTGAAAAATTGTTTTTAAGCAACCTCGACACCTCCTCGACACTTGGCCTATCTGTTGAGATCTTAAGCTATTTCTTATTTCAATCTCGATAGCTATCTCGACAGTTGGTGGATCAATCGAGCTTCTTTTTAGCTTTTGTTGAATTGTCCCTCGACAGCTCCTCGATAGCTTCATCTGTCTACGCCTTGTTTCCTCGACACCTATCTCGACGCATGTCTCGATACCTCTCGACACCTCTATTTGTCAAGAATTACTGAACATCTATAAATAGGATTCAGCGCGATCCGATCCTCATTTTCTCAATCTCTCTCGATCTATCTGCGCCTATTCACCTCCCAAACACTCTCTTTTCTCTCAAAACCTTCAACCCACGTGATTTTTAGCCTTTCCTTACTTCAAATCACTTGGTATGATCTCTTTTTCTCTCATTATTCATGCATTTCATGCATTTGGTCCTAGATTTTGGGATTTTTGAAAAATTTTGGGGTTTTTCAAAATTGTTAAGTGTTTATTGAAATTTTGGGATGGGTTTTTGTTTAAATGATCTTTTAACCTCATGCATTGCATCACACATGCATTATAACTATACTTTCATGCATTTAGATGTGGGTTATATATGTCAAACTGATTGTGCGTTGGTAGGTTTGGATTGGGCTAAGCCCATGATGCTTTTTACTTTGCACGTCACATGCTCATGCATTTTCATGCATACATACCTTACATTCAATATATTTCTATATATTTGAACTATTTGGAGCTTTTTCTAATTGTCTCTTTCTTCTCCCTCTCTCTCTTGTTTACGTTAGCGCGTCAATGGCACCAAAACGTAAGTCTGCTTCGTCCCAGAACCCTTTGCGTTCTAAGGCCTCCACTTCATCTTCTTATCCTACCCCTTTTCTATTCGATTCCATGATAAGGATGCCCGAAAGGACTTCTCGGAGAACTTTTCTCGACGAGGTGTTCATTCGGAACGCCGAGTCATTTTAGCGGACTTCGTTGACACTGATCTACCCGATGTCATTCACAGTCGGGGTTGGGAGTCACTGTGTGACGTCCCGGTCACATGTCCTTCAATGCTGATCCAGGAATTTTACTCCAACATGCATGAAATTGATTCTTCAGTACCTCTCTTTCATACTCGCATTCAAGGTACGCACATTGTTGTCACACCGGAGTTGGTATCCGATGTGCTCCGTGTTCCGAGGGTGGAGCATCTTGATTACCCCGGTTGTGAGTGTCTGAGGACTATGTCCAAAGATGAGATGATTTCCACTTTCTGTGAGTGCCCTTCTGATTGGGGTGATCATCAGTTTACACCATGTAAGGCCTTTGCTAAAGGTCCTAGATTCATAAACATGGTGATGACTTTTGTTTTGCACCCAGTCTCTCACTATAACTCTATCACAGAGCCTCATGCTCGATTTTTGCTTTCTTTGTTAGAGCACTTTACTATAGATTTTCCTACACATTTCGTTCTTTCTCTTATAGATGTGTAGAGGGATACGGCTACCTATGATAAGCTCATTTTCCCTTTGGCTATCACGTGGATTTTATGCCATTTTTTTGTTCCTTTTCCCTCTTCTGACCACTTCCCCGTTATGTGTGCCGTTGACTACACTACCGTTAATCGGAGCGAGGCATAGTTTCAATCGAGGCGGTTCGGTATGGCAGCTCGTCCCACTCCTTCTGCTCCATCCACAACCGCTCCCTCCTCTTCTATGAGTGGAGTGACTCTAGAGGACATCATAACATAACTTCAGCACATGGATGCTCGCCTCGACACTCTCAGTGATGAGTTGTGTCAGGTGAACACCCATGTTAGACGCATTGCTTGACGCCAGGCTGAAATGGGTGGTTATACCATGCCTTCCACTCTTGTGGCCCCTGCGGATAAGAGTGATGCTGATGATGCTAATGATGATGATTATGATGATTCTGATGATGAGAATGATGGCGATGCTAGCTCACCCAGCGATGACGAGATGTCTACTTGATACTCTTACCCTTTATCACTCGTGACAAAAAGGGGGAGTAGTTTTGGTTATGAGAGTAGTCATACTTAGACGGAGGGTTAGCATAGGAAATTTTTGTTAGGGGAAGAGTGCATATTGAGGGTGTAGTGAGGATTACTTGTATCTTTTTCTTTTTTCTGCTTTAGATACATTTATTCTTGTACCTTAGGCCTTGTGACCATTATTGACATACATTGTACTAATATTCTTTATATATTGATGTATGTTGTTTCACCTATCCTTGCATGTGTTGTTTCTTTTCTTTCTTTATACACATGGTTCTTATTACTTGTATGCAATCTATTATTTTTGTTTTACACAAAGATGCCTTGATGAGTTTTGTTTAAAGTGTTTCAGAAATATAAGTTGTCAAAGTCTACTTGCCATAAACTCTCTTCTTGCAAAGTTTTTCAAGAGTTTGTGTTAGGATAGATTTTATTGTATTCACCAAGTGAATATGAGTTAAGTGATTTATGACTTCTCTCATATGTTCATTTGTTTGTTGTTGTTTTGTCACGGATTGTTAAAGCGGGAGATTGTTAGGACATATGTGATTCACTTATTAAGAACATATGTCATTATTTTATGTAATTGGCTAATTCTTTGACAAAACTCACTTTACTTGTATTTGTGTAGAACTAGGATGTGTTTAATACTTCAAGAAACTTTGTTTCAAGATCAAGTGTTGAAGCCATGCAAGTCTGTCCAAGATTCAAGCTGAAAAGTGCCTGCCATTAAAGCTCAACAGCTACCCATCTATCAAGCTTAAAAGAGCTGTTTACCCTCGTGGCTCGATAGCATCTCGACAAACAGGGTATCTGTCAAGGTTCATGAAAAACATACTTTTAGTTTTGTTTTTACTCCAATCCATGTTTATGTGTTTAGGCTTTCTTTTCTCACAACCTTAGACATATAAAAGGATTATTTTAAGGGCCGTCAAAGTGTTCACAAGTTGCAGAAATGTTGAGCAAAATTTTTTCAAGCAATTTGTGACCGGAGACACAAAATTTGCCCTAGTTCATCATTCTTGTGAAAAAGTTGATGTGTTTGTGCACCATAGGGTTTTGTGACCAAGTATCTTCTTGATCTTCATCGTTGGGATGAACTGAAGAACTTTGCAGCCAACAACCTTTTTTAGTTGGTGATTGAAGTTACGTACTGGGATCCGTGCAATTGGTTAGTCACGTACTGGGAGCCATGCATCAAAAGGAGAAATTTTCACTATAGAACAAGTCCAATTGGGTATTGGGGTAAGGGTTCAACTGTAAGTTGGTATAAGGTGCTGGGTTTCCTTTACTTGTAACCACTTGTTGTGATAATAGTGGAATTTCGAGAGTGGTGATCTTAAAATCACCCAGTAGGGTTTTTCCCATGTTGGTTTTCCCTATTTGTAAACAAATCACCGTGTCAATTTATTTTCCACTGCATACTTAGTTTAATTGGTGATTTGTTTGTGCTACCGCACGTTTGCCTGTTAATTTGATTAATTAATAAACTTAACTAATTAATCAATTAATCTATCACAAGGGGTCAATTCGTTTTTGGCTTATCACAAATGAAAAGCTTCTAAGATTTGTAATCATTTTCTTGTAGGAGGTTATATATGCTCATTTCTATAATTGAGATAGTCCACTTAACTTAGTACTATCATGTATGGCTTGATTTAATTGATCATTGAAGTTTCACTCTAGACTAAAGATTATTCCACATGTGATACACACACATAATACATAAATCTATTGTTCAATGAATATCTATTTCATTTGTATGATTGTACATGTTCAAATGTGATGTGTGTGTGCTCAACCATATGTGGATCAAACCAAAAATATTTTTGTTCTTTTTTTTTGTTTTTGAAAGTGATTTGTATCACGCATGTTTTTCAAAGTTTTTCAAATTGGTTTTTGTGTGAAAAACATGTTTTCTGGGTGTTTTCGTAACCTATTTCATGTGTAAGCTCAACTGGGAATTAAATGGTCCAATTCTCAAGTTTTTCAACTTTGGACAGAGAGTTTCGCGACTGTCTCGCGACTGTTTCTTGAGTAAGGCTTACCAGCGAAATACCAGCAAAATTTTTGCAGGAAGCTAACTAGCGAAAATTTTCAGATCAGCTTTTAAAGGGCATTTCGTAGGTCATTTGTTTTAAACGTCTTCCATCCTCTCCCAAACCCCTGTTTAATGTTTCTACATCAAAACCCAACTAAATTCAAGTGTTTTTCATCCCATTAACATCTCTAAGGTAATCTTTAACACTTTTCATTGATTTTAATCCTTAGATTATGTTTTTTGGGGGTGGGGGGGGGGGGGGTTTATGTTCATAATTGGGATTTTCTCAAATGGGAGTTGGAAAACTTATTTTTTGTCAATCTTTTTGATTGGGCTTTGTTTTAAATGAAAATTTGCTTTGGATGTTGGCCCCTTATGGCAAAAATAACATGTATTTAAGCAAGATTTTCATATTTTCATGCATTGTTTAACATACATGTGTAGTGTGTACACTCTAAGTGTTTGATAAAATGCCCAAATGGCATTTTCTCGTTGTTTTGGACTCCAATGAGTGCCATATTTTGGGGATCACCATAATTATTCATGTTTATTATGTTTTGATCATTGGTTGTCCGTTTTATACACTTTGCCCCGTGAGTGCTTGCTCTTGCATTAGTTATGCAACTCATATACACACTTGATCACTCGACATATTTTTACATTCACTCATGCTAGTTAAGTCTTTTTAGACCTTTTAGCACACATAACATATTCTTGTGTCTATGTCATGCCTTGGTCCATATCATGTTCCATCATGCTTTGTAGCACACATAACATGTTCTCACGAAAAGGGCATGTGAAGAGCACATGACTGGAAGCTGAAGAGTCGTGCTAAACTGTCATTTTCGCGAGTGTCTCATGGGTAAGGCCTTCCCACGAGGTAGTCGCAAAACATTCTGCCTGGAGGATTTTTATGTGTGACGTTCTTACCCTTCACCCATACTATATATACCGTCATTTCCCACAAATGTAGAGGAGGCCATTTAGACAGAAAAACCCTAGATAGGTTTTCTACGATACACACACCCATCTTTTAGAAAGAGAGAGCTACCCATCCTTAGTGAGAAATCATTGTAGCCTCTTCTCCTTCCCTCTCCCATTGTCATACCTTGAGAGGAGATTTGTTGCCAAACACAATCCACACCTAACCAGAGTGTAGAAAGTGTTTTAGAGCTTGGGAAGCTTTGGGGAATTGCCAAAAGAAGCCGGTGAGGTTTGGCAGATGCAATCGGGCATATTGTGGGATCCGGAAAGCTAGACAGGACACGGTTCCAAAAAGCCTTGTTGGAGTAGGAGCTTGGAAGGCTTATGTGCGGGTAGATTAGGCTTGGAGGGTCTCTTGCTACCCCGTGTATCCCAACTGATTGTCTAGTGGATTGATTATCGCTTGGAGGGCGATGGAGAGGTTTTATGCCGAGTACTTCGGTTTCCTCTTCAATAACACATCGGCGTGTTATTTTGTGTTTGCATTCTTTCTTCCCTTACTCTTGTGCTTAACTTTTATGTTTGTTGTTCATGTTTATGCACTAGAGTAGTATCGGTTGATTGAGCTTCATTTACTCTTGCTTCCACACTTAGATGAGTGAGTAAAAGCAATCTAGCCGTAATTTTTAATTGGGGGTCTAAACAGCTCTTGTGTTTTTTAACACATTTTCGTGCTTTCAGGGAACAACGACAAAACTCACTCACACCTAAATCTAGAGGCTATGATGAACTTAGAACTATACACCTGTAACCTGAAACACTTGGAAAAAACACATTAGACCCTTAAGGTAAATCAAGTGATAAAAGGACAAGTATAATGTAACAAGTAAATATCGATCAAGTAAACATGATGTGAAAACTGTGAGCAACTTGATTAAACACAAAACAGTCATATGGAAATGACTACAATGATCATATGAAAAAGAAAATGATCATCCAAACGTGCAACCAATAAAGCACAATAGCATAAGGATGTATGCATGTCCAACACAAAAGCATGATGCCATGAGAACAGCAAAGCATAGATACTAAACATAACTCAAAGCACCATAAACAACGATAAACCAAGCATAAAGTAAAACAAATAAAACAAGGTTTTCTCATAAAAAATGTCTTATCCCCCTTAGTATATGCATCTCTCCTATGGCTTTCCCCCCCTACAAATGTGCACGAGATAGAATTTCTCCCCCTGAGAATGTGCACATGAGTCTTACAAAAATGATGAAACACTCTAGTATACTCTCCCCCTTTTTGTCATGAATAGACAAATGAGTCAAGAGGATGGAGGGAAAGAAAAGGAAACTACATCTACATCTCCATTTTGACATTAACATATATATATATATATATATATATTCTAGTACCAGTCCTTCATTGAGGAATTTTATCAGTCATCTCATAAACAAACCCTCCCCCTTAAAACATTCATGACTGTGGACGCAAGCCCCCATGACAAACTTTTGTGTTTCCCCAAAAACCATGGGAAGTATGCCTTGGCCTATGGTGGATCATGGAGGAGGGTATAAATAGAGTCTCCATCTAGATTTGGTCTAGGAACCATAAATATAGCGCCCTTGTGGGTGGACTAATCTTTACCAAAGCACGTGTCCGAAATTTAAGTATGGGGATGGGAGGGTGTTAGGCACACGACCCCACCCAACCTGTGGGTCGGCCTCCACTCATTGTGTTCCAAATCTTAATCTCATTGAAGGGCCTTTTGACATGTTATTCTAACTAACACACACTCTAACAAGCATCTAAAGCATTCAATCATCGTATATAATCCATAAGCCTAGCATTCATCTATCAAAGCACAAGTGTATATCAACAAAGGCAACACACACAAGACAGATTAATCAAGCACATCAAAGCATCCAAGCGTTATCGACACTCAAATTGCAAGTTTTCGTGAGAAGAGACTTATGTTTCCTAAAAACCCGAAAAGAAATATATGTCTAAAATAAAGCAAACACAAAACAAATTGGAAGTAGAAAATAAAAGACAAATTGTAGATTTTCATTTACGGATGGTTCATTGGTTCTAGGGCATTTATGCTTTGAAGTTCTGTCTCCAACAAAAAAAAAAAATGGAAAAAAAAAAGTGATTAAAAAAAAAACAAAGCATATCAAATTAACCTATTAAAATTGGGGGAAAAATAGTGGGAGAAAGAAAAGGTGCCCTATTGAGGTGAAGACCACAGACAATCTGTTGGGTTAAAATGAATTGACCCCTTGCAATTAATTAATTAATTAATTACCCAAGTTAATTAATTAGATCAAATTTTGTGCAATAGCATGGTAGCACAAACAAATCACCAAATTATCTAAATGTAGCAAAAAATAAATTTGACACAAGTAATTTGTTTATGAATGGGGAAAACCACCAAGACAAAACCCCAATACCCAATTAGACTTATATTGTAGCGGCAATCTTTCCCTTGATGCACAAATCCCAGTACATGACTAACTCTAGCAACTTGAAGAGGTTTGTTGGCTGCAAAGTTCTTCAGTTCAATAACGATGAAGATCAGGAAGCTACTTGGTCACAAAACCTTGGGTGTAAAGACGCAGTAGCTTCTTCAAAAAGAATAATGAACTAGGGCACTTTCTGCATGTACAACGACCTTTTAAAATAAGCCTTATATATGTCTAGGGTTGTGAGAAAAGAAACCCTATACAAATATTTCAGGTTAGGCCGAAAATCAGATCTGGAAGTTTTGATTTCGTAAGTCTCGACAGAAACAGCTGTGTCGAGTTTCTATCGAGTTTTGACTATAAACCTCGATAGGAGTTTTTCTTGTCAAGATTGCTGTCAAGATTTAATGAACGGCTTTTCTTCACTTTTTTCTTGGTCAGATCTTCATATTTTTAACACTTGACTTGAACAACATGTTTCTTGAAGTCCTAGACCCATCCTAGATCTACCTAATTACAAGTGGAGTGCATTTTGACAAAGGATTAGCCAATTACATAAAATATGTCTCTAACACAATCCTCTCATCTTCCTTCTTCTTCTACTTCTCCTTCTACTCCTCTAAAACGAAGTGGCATCAGTTTCAAAGTTGTGAGGGAAATAAATTACAAAGAGAGAAGAGCATAGAGATTTTTTTTTTTTTTTCCTTTTAGTTTTTTTCAGAGAAGGAATATAAAGGGAGAAAAAAATTTGTAACTACCTAGGAGTTAGAACGTTGTGCCAGTAGTTTAATCAATTGATTTTTAAGGCACATATATCTTTTATAGTAGTCCATGTGGTGTAATATGAAATGTGTAAGAATAAAAAATAATTTTAAAATTAAAGTAGATGAATATGTAAAGGCAAAATTTAGTGTAATGTTAAAACCGGTCATGATGAATGTGTAAAGTCAATAATCTTATATATATATATATATATATATATCATAAAAGTAGGAATAAAAAATAAATAAGAAAATAAATAATTGGTGGTGATTAATGTGATGATGAGGTGGTGCAAATGGAATACAGCAACAACAAATGCTACTCTTCTACTTTTAGATATATATATATATATATATATATATATGTGTGTGGAAAAAACAAGGGGAAATAAACATATCTTAATGATAATTTGATCGAAAAAATAAAAAAAATAGATCTCATATTCTATCACCACAAAAAAAGGTTTGGTGAAAGTTGTTACATGAGTAGAAACATGTGTTAGGTCAATAGATTGTAGGTGAGCAAACCATGAGATAAAGTTGGTATTAAGTGTGTTTTACTTTTTAGAGAGTTTTTGAAATCCAAGACTTATGCGCAGAACAACACAAGAAGAAAATTGTTTTTGAAATCTCAATACATAGTTCAAGAAGAAAGAAGTTTTTTAAATCTCAATATACATATCTTTTGATTGGGAAGTACAATGCATGTCTTGATACCTATTGTTTGATCAAGAATCATGGATAAAAAGAAATCCAATTTGGGTCTATCAATTCATCCAATCTCTAAAATTTTATGCCCTACTTGATGAATCACTCGTTTATATAGAGTTTACAAGAAACAAGTCTGTGGCTTTTGAGTTCCATGTGGTAAAATTGTATGTGGTATTGGGGGGGAACTATAGAATTAAGGATGATTCTACTATAGAAACTTTGACTCTATTTAGTCGATCTGTTTCCTTGGAGGTTGGTGGTAAACCTTAAAGAGTTTTTTCCATGTTGAACTTTTCTTTCCATAACCATTTTGCTTATTTTTTTTACTTTTTGCATATATTTGTTTACCAATATTGGTTTGTACTTATCAAAGCTAAGATAAATCTAATTAGATCTCAAATAGTAATCTAATTTTATGTCATGTGTTCCATTCAATTTTCTTAATTTTGGTGCAACTATTTACTACACTACAAAAATCAAGTCTAATTTAATTTTCTTAATTTTTTGTGCTAAATGAGTTATCAAATGAGAAAACCGTAGAATCAAAATTAAAAAACCCTAAAAAATACCATCGTTGATTAATTATTATTATTATACAAATTAAATAGTGGTTAGACAAATTAAAGTTGAGAATTTCATGGATAACAATTTCAATGATTTTTTACATCTATTTCAAACAAAATTGTAATTATTTTACTAATAGCTATTTTATATTTTCAGATATACAAACATTATATACATATATATATTATATACATTTGGTAAAATTTTAATACTCATTTAATTATGCTTATTTGTAAATGTATCTTATGCATATGTATGAGGTTACGAGCTAGTTAACCATAAATTGAACTTCCCAAAATATTTGGTTAACTAATTTGTTGGTCTAAAATTGGTTAATTTCTAAAAATCAGGATCTAAATCTCCAACAACGTGTCTAGGAGAGATCGGTTCTGCAAACAACAATTCAGCTGAGTTCCCAAGCATTGTTAGGCTCATAGGGAATCAAATTTACACCACAAGACTCAAAACTGTAAGTTTTGTGACATTGGATAATGACCAAGTAAAACAAAGATCATCTTTGCTCTCCTAAAGGTTGGGAGGTTCATACAATGCCTCAATGAGCTACCATCCCACAAGGGAGAGGCGCCAAGTATAAATACCTCATTTGCTCTACCATTTAGTTCCTACAATCAAACAAACAAACAAGATCCTTCGTTGAGTCACAAAATGGAAAACTCCAAGTACTTGTTTCTTCAAATTGCATGCTTCATCCTCTTGTTATCCTTGTCTCCTTCATATGCTCACAACAAGAGCCATGAAAGCACGCCACCTCCTGCTGGTTCCCAAGCAAAAGTTGATTTCAAAGGTTGCTTCAATAAGGTTTATGCTTTCGGCGATTCAGACACAGACACTGGAAATGCTCACAACTTGGGTGATCTCAAATCCTTCATTAGCACTTTATTCTCTCACGCTTGGTCCCCATATTGCTCATCAGAGAATTCAAAGTTATCTGGTTATCGACTATCTAATGGCCGCTTAGTCATTGATTTCCTATGTGAAGCTCTCAACATACCCCACTTGTCAGCCTATAAAGGCTCTTCCGCAAACTTCTCAGGTGGTGCAAACTTTGCAGTAGCCGGATCAACGGCTCTTTCAAGTAATCTCTTCAGTCATTTCAATTTCAGTAATCCCCTTATGTGGAAACCAAATCCAGAGAGTATCTTAACTCAAATTGATTGGTTCCATAACTTTGTTGGGGACAGAGAATGCCAGGGAAAAGATGAGGCTGCATGCAAATCAGAGCTTGGGAATGCTCTCTTTTGGATAGGTCAGATTGGTGGCAATGACTATGCTCGTCTTTTTGCCTCTTCCATTGGCCTTGCTATTGCCAATAAGCAATTCACTGAGCAAGCTGTTAATCACATCTGCACACTTGCATTGGTAAGCATTGATAAACAACCATTTATATCAAAAGCTTAAATTGATTAAAAAAATTGATGAATTTAATCATTTAACTGTTATTCCAACAAGCATAATATTACAAAAAAAGAAAGAATGTAGCATATAGCCTTAGCTTGTTAGAAGGGAAAAAGAAAAAACGTCTCAATGAGTTCTTCCAATCTAAACATTTTATCAAGACTCTTTTCACAAAATGGTGCATTGCATATATGAGAAAGGATGAATGTTATGGTGAAGTTAATGTTGGAATGGTCATATTAAGCTTGCTTTCTTTTGATAGGGGCTATTGGACAAGGGTGCAAAGTTCCTTGTGGTTCAAGGGCTACCACCAATAGGGTGCCTTCCATTGCAATTAGCAACATCTCCCTCAAATGATCGTGATCAAAATGGGTGTTCAGCGAGTGCCAACTTGGTAATAAAGGGTCACAACAATCTTCTCCAGAAGAGGTTGGTTGAAATTCAAACCCAATACAAAGATTCTATGATCCTATATATTGATTACTACAATGCATTCAAAACAATACTGGAAAAGCACACACAGTACCAGTTTGACGAACCCTTCAAGGCATGTTGTGGAGCTGGGGGAGGACCATTCAACTATCAACCAAAACTCCCTTGTGGAGCTTTTGGCACCTCTAATTGCAAGAACTCCAGCACCCATATTAACTTTGACGGGGTCCACTTGACTGAAAATATGCATTTACACCTCTCTGATCTCTTCTTCAACCAAGGCTTTTGTACACCATCATTTGCAGATCTGATTAAGAAGAAGAAAGGCCAATATTAAAATGTCTGATATTGGCTTACCAGTTTTGTTTTTAGTAATAAATATCTTATGGCTGATGCCTAATGTTGCGAGGTAGATTAGTAGTAGGCTCCTAATGGTGGCATTTAGAGAGCTGGATAATATTTCTTGTTTCAAGATAGTTTATTGTCTTTTTACCTTATTATTGTTATTATTTAAATGTTACACAAGTACCTAGGGTCTTGAACCAGGACTTCACTTTTAACTGTACACTTAGGGCCGGATCATCAGCTTTCATGGCCTGAGGCGATGATTTTAAATAGGGCATTTTTCAAATTTAAATATTAGTAACAAATTTATCCATACATACTTTTTTAGATTGAATTTCCTTTTCAATTTTTTTTTTTTTTAATTTTTCATATGTGGACATTTATAATGAGCAAGTACCTATAAATAAATAAAACATAATTCATAATAGAAAATTATAATTTAACTAAAAAAAAAAAAAATCTTAAGCATGGAATAATAAAACCAAGTTTACCAATAGCAAACTTGAAAATATACTAATATTACGACTGCTTTATAATCTAAACTTGCACAATTAAAAATTAATTTATTACATTATTCAATAAATTAATATCACTAACAAAAAATGGATTGATGTGATATGCATCAAATTAGCAATATGTGTGATAACTTATAAGTTATAAAGCAAAAGACCTGTACATCACGTGGCTAACTCTCTCAGTTGCTATGTGATAAGTTTATGAAGAGAATAGAAATAATAATAAAAGACTAGAAATAAAAGGGTGAGTGGGTGGCAGTGTTATGCTCTGTCTCTTCTTTGTCTCTTTCCACTTCCATGATAAAACAAAATTTTAATAGCTTAACGAGAAAAAAGAAATGGAGCGAGAGCTTAAAGCTAAACTCGAAGGGAGAAAAGATTTGAAGCACAGCAAATTTCAAGCCACTACAGAGAATTTTAATGGAGAGAATGACAAAGTTTCTAGCAATGAGTATAAAACTCTAAGGTTTAAGTTTGATTTGTTTGGGCCTTTTTTATTTTAGTCTTTAGTTTTGCTTTGTTTAGTTATTGAGAGAGAAAGAGAAATTTTTTTTGTTTGTGTAGTATGAGAGACTTAAGTGATACACTCTTAAACTCCCACATAAAGATTGAAATTTCAAGAGAACTGATCACCAAGAGTTTTTTTCCCCCTGTTTTTTCTTTGATATATATGAGAGATAACCAATTCTACTCCCACGAAAGGCTTTTATTTTATTTTTTTTTTAATAAGAAATATAATTTGATGCATTGATTTATTTTTTGGCCTTAATTAATATTCTCATTGAGAAGAAAATATACTTATTGGTTCAAATTTGGGGACTTGTTCCATATGGGGCCCTTAGGCAATTGCATCTGATACTAATTGGGTAGAGTCGGCCTTGGACAGGAGACTGTAATTTCTTTTGTACTTACTGAGATTGCTTACCAATATGTTATTAAAAAAAAAAAAAAAAAAAAAAAAGCATCCAAAGAATGTTACAATTGAGGGGAGGAGATGACAAACTGAGGGTGGGGAACTCAGAGCAAGACAACATAATGAATCTCTTGCAAAGCTTTTGCAAACATCTTTGGGTTGAAGTGATAGCTGGAGAAGACATATCTAGGCTCCAAAATCTACACCAATCATAGATAGTTTCAACTTTGGTAGATTTTATAATCTAATGGGATAACATGCGCTCCCCCCCCCCCCCCCCCCAAAAAAAAGTAGCGTGTTCTACATATTAAAATTTCACAAAAAATAACAATGTAAAAGAAGGTTTCAATATCAATGGTTAGAGATTAAATTTGTTAGGGTCATTTTTTTATTTTTTTTTTTTTTTTTTATGTATTGGCATATCCTATGACAAAACGCACATTACTTGTAATTGGGTAGATCTAAGTGGGTTCAAGATTATCATGACAAGTGGTTTCATTGAAGACATAAAGATTGCTCAAGAACTGCTCAAGAAAAATTGAATTTGTAGGTCCCAATACCTTTGCAATATCTGTCAATCTATCGAGATTTAATGAAACTCGATACGTCTCGATACCTTTGCAATATCTCTAGCACCAAACATTGAAGATGTTATTGGTGTTTTTATGTGATGTTGTCGCATTCGTGCAAAGAAGTGAGTCACGTACTAGGATTCATGAAAAAAGGGAAGACGTCTTTACATGATTAAGTCCAATTGGGTATTGGAGTAAAAATTCAACTATAGATTGGTATTTTTGGATAGTCTAGGGTGGTGGTAAGATTCTTGGAAGTGGTGACCTGAAAATCACCCGATGGGCTTTTTGTCTTGCGAAAGGTTTTCCCCATTTGTCAGCAAATCACCATGTCAATTTAATTTTCACTGCACTTAGTTTATTTGGTGATTTGTATATGCCTCCATGATTTGCATGTAATTTGACCAAATTAATCAACTTCGATATTTGTCTTAATTAATCGTGTTCAGTCTATAACCCAACAAAATTTAACCTCCTTGGTGAGCTAACATACCAAAATTTTAAATAAATGGAAACCACAGCTGCATCTCCTTGTTATTATATATATATATATATATATATTGGAGTAAAAACTCAACTATAGGTTGGTATTTTGGGATAGTCTAGGGTGGTGATAAAATTCTTTATACTTGTAACCAATTGATTCTTGATTAGCGATTCTTGGAAGTGGTGACTTTGAAAATCACTCGATGGGCTTTTTGCCTTGTGAGAGATTTCCCCATTTGTTGACAAATTACCGTGTCAATTTAATTTTCGCTGCACTTAGTTCATTTGGTGATTTGTATATGCCTCCACAATTTTCATGTAATTTGACCTAATTAATCAACTTCGATATTTGTCTTGATTAACCGTGGTCAATCTATAAGCCAACAAAATTTAACCTCCTTGGTGAGCTAACATACCAAAATTTTAAATAAATGGAAACCATTGATGCATCTCCTTGTTATTATATATATATATTCCTATACCACTGCTTCATTGAGGAATTTTTTCAGTCATGCCATATAAAAACCCTCCCCCCAAAAAAATTCATGACTGTGGGCGCAAGCCCTTGTGACAAGCTTTTAGGTTTCCCAAAAAATCATGGGAAGTATGCTTTGGCCTTGGGTGGACCATGGTAGAGGGTCTAAATAGAGTCGCCACCTAGTAATGGACTAGGAACCATAAATATAGCACCCTTGTGGAGGGATTGATCTTTACTAGAGCACGTGTTCGGAGTTTAGGTATAGGGATGGGAAGGTCTTAGGCACCCAACCCCACCCAAACTGTGGGTCGGCCTTCATTCATTGTGTTCCAAATCTTAATCTCATTAAAGGGTCTTTTAACATGTGATTCCAACTCCACACACTCTAACATGCTTCTAAAGCATTCAATCATGGCATATCATCCCCAAACCTAGCATTCATCTATCAAAGCACAAGTATATATCAACCAAGGTAGCACACACAAGACAAATTAATCAAGCACATCAAAGCATCCAAGCGATATCAACACTCAAATTGGAAGCTTTCTTGTGAAGAGACTTTTGTTTCCTGAAAACCATAAAAGAAAGATATATCTAAAATAAAGAAAACACAATACAAATTGGAAGTAGAAAGAAAAATGAAAATAAAAAAGAAATTGTAGATTTTGGTTTACGGATGGTTCAATGGTTCTAGGGCATTTATACTTTGAAGTTCTATCTCCAAAACAGAACAAAACAATAAATTAAAAAAAAAAAAAATAGAGCATGTCAAATTAACCATTTAAAATGGGGGAAAATAGTGGGAGAAAGAAGAGGTGCCCTATCAGTGTGAAGACTACAAATAGTCCTCTCATTTTCCTTATTCTTCTTCTTCTCCATCTACTCCTCTAAAATGAAGTGGTGTCAGTTTCAAAGTTGTGCAGGAAAAAAATTACAAAGAGAGAAGGGCAAAGAGATAATAAAAATAAATAAAAAAAAGTTTTTTTACTTTTAGTTTTTTCTAGGAAGGAATACAAAGGGTGCAAAATTTGTCACTTCCTATGAGTCAAAATGCTGTATCTAGAGTTTAATCAATTGATTTTTAAGGCGCGTATATCTTTTATTGTAATCCATGTGGTGTAATAGGAAATGTGTAGGAATAAAAAATAAATTTTTAATTAAGGTAGATAAATATGTAAGGTTAAATTTATCCAATCATGTGTTGGCTTTATTTCGTGCCAAATTTGCTTGTAATTTAGCAATTAGATACCCTATATTTAGGTAGGAATTATGTAAGGGTAATGTGTGAGAGAGTGTGAAGAAATCTCAAGAAGTGTGCAATTCAATAGAGTCTCACGACTGAATCTCACGACTAGCAAGTTGCCAGAATGGCACACGTGTGAAGCATGCAGGGGAGCTGAAGGTCACGCCAGCTAGAGTACTACAAGACTAAACTTCCAGTCTGGCTAGGTAGTTAGCTCGCGACTTGTTCCAGTCACGAGGTCGAGTTACTAGAATGCCTTGTTTGATGAAAACTGACCTTTTGCATTCCTCATATACCCTACTATAAATACCCTTATACCCACGAAATGTAGAGAGCTTCCAGAGAAAAATTTGAGAGAGAAACCCTAGAGAAAAACAAGATTGACTCATCCACAATCTTCATCTTTTGATTCTCCAAATTCCTCTACTCTCACCCTCTAGGTACACCAGCCAAATCCTTATCTCACCATACCCATATCAGTGAAGAGGTATTTTGGTGCTTGGGAAGCAATTTAGAAGGGACCAATTCATTTTGGTGGATGCAATAGCTATTGTGGGATCCGGTAAGTAAGAGAAGACAAGGTTCGGAGTAACCCTGTTGGAGCAAGAAGCTTGGAGGGCTTATGTGAATTGGGTAGATTAGGCTTGAAGGGTCTTATGCAATTCATGTATCCCAACTTCATTCTCTAGTGGATTATTGACCGTTTGGAGGGCAGCGGAGAGGTTTTTGGCTGAGTACTTCAGATTCCTCTTCGATAACACATCGACGTCTTATCTTTGTGTTTGCATATTTCTTCCCTTTCTCTTTACCTTTTAATTACTACTGTAATTGTGATTAATTACGGTTTAGAGTGTGTTACCTATTTGGTTATAGCTTATATTTCATATTCCGCACATATATTGTTGGATTATAAGCTTGTGTTGGTAGTTTTGTATTTGGGGGTCTAAACATTCATAGGTGTTTTACACACTATTTGAACTTTCAAAATATGTAAAGGCAAAATTAAATGTAATGTTAAAACCGCCCAAGATGAATGTGTAAAGTCAATAATCCATATACATACATACATACATATATATATATATATATAGATGTTGAAAAAAAGGGGGGAAATAAACATATATTGATGATAATTTTATTGAAAAATAAAAATAGATCTCATATTCTATCACCCCAAAAAAGGTTTTGGTGATAGTCATTGCATGAGTAGAAACTTGTGTTAGGTTAGTAGATTTTAGGCTAGCAAACCAAGAGATAAAGTTGGTATTATGTGTGTTTCACTTTTTAGAGAGTTTTTGAAGTCCAAGACTTATGCCTAGGACAAATCTAGGAGAAAGAAGTTTTTGAAATCTCAATACATAGCTTGATACAAATTGATTGGTTGAGATAAGTTCAATACATGTCTTGATACATATTGTTCAATTACAAATACAAAATCCAATTTAGGTATTAATGCATCCAATCTCTAACATTTTTTGCCTTACTTGCTAGAATATATGAGGACTAAAAAGGACAACCAAATAAAGATTTTGATTGCTATGTTTTGCACATGCAGGGTTTTCGTAGCCAAGTTCTCACTCAACAACAACCAAAGAAGATATTAGGATCGATGATCAAGGGTTGTAGTGAAAACCTTCAAGATGAATCTTCAAATTCTGATGGAGCATTCATTTGCACAGAGTTTGCTAGAAAAGAGTCTAAGGATTTTGAGTTGTGTGTGGTAAAATTGTAACTATTATTGGGGGGAACTGTAGAATTAAAGATGATTCCATTAGAGACCTTTGATTCTATTCAGTGGATCCATTTTCTTAGAGGTTGGAGGTAAAGAGTTTTTTCCATGTAGAACTTTTCTTTTCATAATCATATTTCTTATTTTATTTACTTTTTGCATTTATTTGTCTACCAATATTGGTTTGTACTTATCAAAGCTATGAGAAATCTAATTAGACCTCAAATAGGAGCCTAATTTTATGTTATGTGTTCCATTCAATTTTCTTAATTTTGGTGCAACTATTTACTACACTACAAAAATCGAGTCCAATTTAATTTTCATAATTTTTTTTTATAAAGGAGTTATCAAATGAGAAAACCACAAAATTTAAATTAATAAACCTTAAAAAATCAACAACATTGATTAATTATTATTATTATTATACAAATTAAATAGTGGTTAGACAAATTAAAATTAAGAATTTAATGGATAAGAATTTCAATTTTTTTTATTTGCTTCAAATAAAATAGTATATATTTTATTAGTAGCTATTTTATATTTTGAAATATACAAACATTATATATATTATATATAAACTTCGTAACATTTTAATACTCTTTTAATAATGCTTATTTGTAAATATATCTCATGTATATGCATGAGGTTACAAGCTAGTTAACCATAAGTTGAACGTCCAACAATAATTGGTTAATTAATTTGCTGGCTTAAACGGTTAATTTCTAACAATACGGGTCTAAATCTCTAACAACATGTCTAGGAGAGATCGGTTACACAAACAACAATGAAGTTGAGTTCCCAAGCATTGTTAGGCTCATACAGAGTCAAATTTACACTAGAAGACACAAAACTGCAAGTTTTGTGACATTGGACAAAGACCAAGTAAAACAAAGATCATCTTTGCTCTCCTAAAGGTAGGGAGGTTCATACAATGCCTCAATGAGCGATCAACCCACAAGGGAGAGGCACCAAGTACAAATACTTCATTTGCTCCACCATTTAGTTCCCACAATTGAATAGACAAACAAGATCCTTTGTTGAGTCATAAAATGGCAAACTCCAAGTACATGTTTCTTCAAAAGCACACCACCTCCTGCTGGTTTCCAAGCAAGAGTTGATTTCAAAGGTTGCTTCAACAAGGTTTATGCTTTTGGTGATTCTAACACAGACACTGGAAATGCTTACTACTTGGGTGCTCTCAAATCCTTCATTAGCGATTTATTCTCTCAAGCTTGGTCCCCATATTCCTCATCAGAGAGTTCAAACTTATCAGGTTATCGACTATCTAATGGCCGCTTGGTCATTGATTTTTCAAGACACCTCTCTTTTTTGAGTAAGTGGTGTGGAGTCGCCACTTATTTTTTATACCAAAAAATAAGAAAAAATTAAATACAAATTTATATGACTGAATTGTTCTATTCTCATTGATTGAATAAAAATACAAACTTAATAAATTGAGTATTACATGGTTTTGGGTCCTAGTTACAATCTACCAAAAAAAAAAAAAAAAAAACCAAAAAACAAAAAACAAAAAAAAAAGATAAAGCCTAGGTCTATTTATCCAAAGACACTAAATTCGGAGGTTAGGTTTCAAAATGAGAATGTGTTAGGCACCCATTCCGCCCAGACAGAGTCTAGCCTTTTAGACTCTCATGACCAATGTACCATTTTATGCTTGATATAAATGATATGTTCCATACATGAGACATATAACTAAATTAAGTCACAAAATTCTATTTATGAATGCATCCTTTTCTGTTGAGAAAATCCAAATCTGCCTTGTGATAAAAAAACAAAAAAAAAAAAAAAAGTTTTTGGTGAAGAAAAGTAAGATCTAAGTTTATTAAATAAAACAAAGCCTTTTGGTTTAAAAATATCATATCTGTTTTTGAGAACTAAAAAAATTGGTTTTTGGTTTGTATGAAAAAAAAAATCAGATTTGTTTGTAATAAAAATTTTGGATTTGTAGAAAAACCTTTAAAAAATCAGATCTAAAAAATAAAAAATAAAAATCTTTTTAGAAGAGGACTACACTCATGAAATAAATCTACTCTACTTGCATTCAACAAAATAATCAGAACAACATTACTTATGCATCAACCAAACAAAACATCACTAATTATGACTTCCTTTTTTTATTTCAAAATCTGCTATGTTTAAAAAAGTTCAAATTTGTATCTAAGGAAGATACAACTCAGTTTTAAGGTAAAAAAAATTCAAATTTGCATCTAAGGAAGATTCAAATCATTTTTTGTTTTGAAAATTTCAGATATGCATCTTCCTTAGATGCAAATTTGAATTTTTTTACATTAAAATTTATTTGTATCTTCCTTAGATATAAATCTGAACTTTTTTAAACATAGCAGATTTTGAAATAAAAAAATGAAGTATGCATCTAAGGAAGATGCAAATCAGTTTTTGTTTTGAAAAAAATTCAGATCTGCATCTAAGGAAGATTCAAATAAGTTTTTTATTTTTGAAAAACTAAGATCTACATCTAAGGAAGATGTAAATCAGTTTTTATCTTGAAAAAATTTAGATTTGCATCTAAGGAAGATGCAAATAATTTTTTATTAGAAAAAAAAAAAATCAAATTCACATCTAATGAAGATGCAAATCAATTTTTTTTTTTTTTTTTTTTTTTTTTCAGATTCACATCTAATGAAGGTGCAAACCAGTTTTTGATTTTGAAAAAGATATAATGACAAGCAGATTATTGAAACAAAAAAAAAAAAAAAAAGATCATGACAATAAAAACATCAAGAACATGTTTCAACAAAAATATATTGACAATACATGGTAAGAGCATTCAAAAATTAAACTAAAAGAAGATTTACACATGCTTCATCAAAATAAAAGAAACAGAAAAAAAAAGGTAAAGAAAGAACCACCTCTTGCACTGACATTCTCTTCTTCTTGAGGGAATATTTTAGGGTTCAAATAAATTTGTTCAATTATCTCTGAAACCTAAAATACCTTGCTTAAAAAAAAAGAAATTCTTAATGCTAGAGCCTCTAGAATGTCTTTAACGTAAGAGAGAAAATATTAGATAAGTGATTCAGAAAAAAGGGGAAATCTAAGAGCGTGAAAAAGTGTCCTAAATTTTGAGATCCGGCGTCTATTTATAGAGGTTGGGAGGCTCGAAAAAATAGCTAGATGATCAGAATATGAACTAGGACGCATCCTTATCTCTAAAAAATCAAAAAGGATGTGTTTCAGCTTAATCCAAATACCCTTGGGCTGGGGCTCAATTTTGTGCCATTCGGCTCCTGGAGAGTGTCGAATGGGTGCTAGGCCCGCTTTGGAGTTTCAATCCATTTTGGACTCCTTTTTGAGATTTTTTGAATTGGGACTTGCACTTAGATGCATTTTTAATCCATATTCTAAAAATTAAACTCTTTTCTGGATAATTTGGGTCTTTTCAAGAACAATTATCTTGTAAATAAATACTCTAAAAAAATCTTGATTATCCTCAATTTTGTAATTATCTGACTTATTCCCATGCAAACAATCCTATTTTTGACACTAACTAACAACCAATCACAAAATTATTTAATTAATTTTAATTGTTTAACCAATCATAATTAATTTAAATTAATCATGCGTGGTTGATTCTTCCTAGACATAATGCATGCTGACTGTGCAAACTTGATCATACGATATCTTTCGATCCAATGGTTCGATTTGGAAACTGGGCATACTATCACAACCATTAGAATCTCAAGATCATTTTTATGATATGCAATGAACAAATTTAATGCATGTAATGAAATCATAATTTTTGGGTACATAAATGGTCACTCTAATCATCTTCCTCGATTAAATCATGGGTGAAAAGTGGAGTGTCTATAGAATTCCCCTTATTGACAGAGTTTGGAAAGCGAATGTCAATGTAAAACAACGACACTAATTTTAGCAGCCATGATTTAATTGAGGTTGAATTTTTAAAGATTACCTAGCCCTCGAACCTAAAATCTTGGAATATAGAACTAGTGCCTTGCCTTTTGACAAAAATGAAAATTATGAACACTTCACCTACTTGATAGCTGATGAATTTTGAAATGATTCTTGATGATTGAGGTGACTAAATGTGGATAGTAACCAAAGGGCTTTTCTACCTCAAATTTGAATGGAAATTAACCAAGGGGCTTTTCAACCTCGGATCTTGAAGAAAGGTAACCAAGGGGCTTTTCTATCTCGGAACCGAAGCTGTGGCGATTAAGGGGCTTTTCGACCTCAATCTTGAAGAAAGGTAACCAAGGGGCTTTTCTACCTCAAAACCGGAACTATTATGACCAACGGGCTTTCAACCTCGTTCTTGAAAAAAGGTAACCAAGGGGCTTTTCTACCTCAGAACCAGATTGTTGAAATGTTGATCAAAGGACTTTTCTACTTCGATCTGGACTGTTGAAATGTCGATCAAAGGGCTGCTCTACTTTGATTTGAATTGTTGAAATGTCGATCAAAGAGTTTTTCTACTTTGATCGAAGCTGTTGAAACATCGATCAAAGGGCTTTTCTATTTCAATCAGAACTGTTGAAATGTCGATCAAAGGGCTTTTCTACTTCGATCTTGCTGTTGAAATGTCAATCAAAGGGCTTTTCTACTTCGATCTGAACTGTTGAAATGTCGATCAAATGACTTTTCTACTTCAATCTAGACTATTGAAATGTCGATCAAAGGGCTTTTCTACTTTGACCGTGCTGTTGCCTACAAAAAGTCAACATTTGGGATTAGGCTTTAAATGATGAGGGTTTTGTGGTCCTGTTGTTTTTGATATGTGTGATTTCCATTTGTTCCTTCTTGATTTGGATATTACATTTTTATCAAGAAAACTTTGATTGATTTTTGTAGTTCTTTGAAAAAGATTTGATTTTTGAAACTTGAAGCTTGGAATTGGAAACTAGAAATTTTGAATTTGAAACTTGAAATTTGAAAATTTTCCACTAGAGATTTTGAGACTTGAAACTTGGAATTTGAAACTTGAGGTTTTTAATTTTGATACTTGAAAACTTTGGAACTTAAAAATTTGGAATTTTGGAACTTGAAACTTGAGATTTTGAAAATTTGCAACTTGAAATTTTGAAACTTCTAATTTTGGAACATGGAATTTGAGATTTAGAATTTAAATTTTTGAATGTGGAAATTTGAACGTGGAAACGAAAATTTTGGATTGAAAATTTGGGGATTTGGGGTTTGAAATTTTGGAATTTGAAATTGAATCTTTTATCCTTAATCCACTCCAAAAGAATTATTGGAAATTGATATAACCTTTCTCTTCTTCATGATTTTTTGTAGGAAAAAAAAAAAATATATATATATATATATATTTTTTTTTTATGTTTTTTTTTTTTGGGAGTTGACCAAGTCAACTTAGTTGACTAAGTTGACTTAGCAACTCAATTACTTTACGTGTGGGGGGCCGAATTTTGGCCCCTATTTTCCTTGTCTTTTCCTTTTTGTTTTTTGCTTTCTCCTCCCTCCCCCTTTCTTCCACCATTGTTACTATTCACCTTCTTCTTCCACTTGATTTTTCTTCTTCACCCCAACATTTCATCTCTAAAAAAATCACTTTCCTAAGCTTTGCAACCTTCCTTCACTCATCTCCCTCAATATTTTTTCAGATCCTTATGTTTTTGGCCATTTTTTTTCATACCCATTTTTGTGAAACCATTTTCAAACTCCTCTTTTCTTTTGCATAAAATGTCATCCACCTCTAATGGGCCCTATTTTCTTACTTTCACGGTAGAAATATCATCCATAACTTGAATGGGATGATGAGGAGGGGCTCCTTCAAGACCCCAAGACCCATTCTCCACATTCCCACATGGACTTCAAGGTGAGTTTTTCTTTGGTTCTTTGTTTGGAAAAATGTTATTTCCATGCTTCATTGAAAGTTTGATGTTGAGATGTTGTCATTTTATTGTGTGCTCTTGTTGGATTTTGGGGCATTGTATGATTGATTATGTTGTAATCTTGGCTTTGGAGCATTTTTGAATTGTTGTATTTTTTGGTCATGGTGTAACTTGGACAATGTTGGTGGCTCATGAATTTTGGCAATGTTGGTAATTTGTGATGTTGTTGAATGAATTTTGGCTTGGATTTTGGGGACATTTAAATTGTGAAAAATTTGTTGTGTGGATTTGGATGAATACATTCATGATATATGCAGGAAATTTTCTTGGCATGTGTAAATTTTATTTCATGAACATGGCAAAATTTTGTGGGTATGGAAAAATTTTGTGAACACAAAAATTTTTTGGGTATGAGATTTTGGCTATGGAAGTATTAATGTTGGATCATGGAAAATTTTTGTTGTGATTTTGAGCATGGAAATTTTTTGGTTATGATTTTGAGCATGGAAAATTTTTTTGGACATGTGATTTTGGTTGTGGCATTTTTTTTTTTTTTTTTTCTATTGAGCATGGAAAATTTTGTGGTCACTATTTTGGTTGTGGAAATATTTTTGTTGGGTATGTGAATTATGGCATGGTGAATTTTTGTTGGTTGTGGGTTTGTATTTTTGTTGGAGTGAAATTTTTTTTTTTTTTTGTTTTTTTTTTTGTTTTGGTATGTGATGGAATTTTTGACATCTTGACGATGGGCTAAAGGTTTTTTGGCAGAATCTCAAGAGTCGAGGTTGCCTTGAAATGCCAAAAGGCATATAGGGGGTATTGTTTCCAGATACCAGGAACATTATCAATGAGGCCAACTTTCAGATCTTTTTTGAGGCTTTGTTGAATCAGGAAGCCCATGAGTACAAGGATCTCCAGTTACTCCTTACTTTGTCAAAGCGTTTTTGGGATACCACGTGCACTTTCCATTTTCCGGGCATTGGTGAAGTGATGTTGACACCTTATGATTTCTCTGTTATCACCAACTTGAGATTGGGTGGTGAAAGAATCAGGGTCAATGATTTCCTTACTCCAAAGGAAATTAAGAAACTTTTAGGCGTAGTGCCTTCCACAATGAAGAGTAAAAATGTCCTTTTGATGTGGCTGTTTCAGCATATTAAGGGCTGTAAAACTGTGGCAATGGGTACACGCATGTTCATGCTCCTCTTTATTATGACTTTCTTGTGTCCAGACTTAGGTAGTACTATGAACTTGAGTTATTTGTGAAGCCTGAGAAATATTGAACAAATCAAGACTTATGACTGGGGTGGTATGGCTTATGCTACCCTTTTGCACTTCATGACTCAATTTTCCAAGCGTAGTCTCTCGAGCTTGGGCGGTGCTCCATTTGTCTAGCACATGAGGTTTGGAACTTTTGGTTGTGTGTGGATTTTGTTTTGAGAATTGCTTTGGCTAGGTTGTAATGGTCCTCAAGTTCGGGAGGAGGTTGATGGTATTTATCCTAGATTTCTCCATTGGTTGCCCAAATATTGTTTGTCAATGCCCTCCAGGCATTCTTTGGAAATTTGGCATATGTTGATTGACAATCTGACTATTGCTTATGTGAGTTTCTCTCTTTTTGTGAGGGGTCTTTGGTGTTTATTGTGGTTTGGTCTCCTTCTCATTTTGGGGTTCTTTGTGATTTTCAAATGTCTTTAAATCCTTGGATTGGATGTGAGGAGTATGTTGAATGTGTACGGGCTCTGGAACTGAATGGTCACTAGGTGTTGTTTGAGTGTGGGCATGGGAGGTACTAGTATCTTGGTGATCGGGTGTTGCCTCAAGTTCAACATGTGTAACCTCCTACAATAATTCTAATTCATCCTTTGTGAGAGACCAAGGAAAAATTAGGCTTCTCAAAAAAGAGAGATTTTTGGAGTGCTTTTTATAACACCTCTCTTTTTGGGTAAGTGGCGTGGAGTCACCACTTTTTTTTTTTTTTTAAATTAAAAAAAATAAGAAAAAATAAATACATGACTAAATTGTTCTTTTCATTGATTGAATAAAAAAAATTACATAATTGAAAAATTATATAGCTTTGGGTCCTAGTTACAAACTACCCAATAATTACATGGTTTTTTGTCCTAGTTACATTTTACCAAAAATAAAATAAAGACAAGACTAGATCTACTTATCCAAAGACCTAAATTTGGAGGCTAGGTTACGGAATTGGAAGATGTTAGGCATCCATTCCTCCTAGATAAAGTCTAGTCTTCTAGACTATTGTGACCTATGTACCTTTTTATGCATGTCATGAATGATATGTTGAACATATGAAACAAAAATTAAATCACACAAATTTATTTATGAATGAAGTCTCTTCTTTTGAAAATAATCAAATCTGCTTTGGTGATGATAAAAATTTTGATTTTTGGTTTGTTAAAAAAGCCAAATCTATTTTGTAATATGAAGAAAAAAGTGGTTTTAACTTTGTAAAAGATCAGATCTGTTTTGTGATGATTAAAAAAATGGTTTTTTGATAACTAATAAATCAGATCTATTTTTTGTATTCTTGAAAATATGGAAAAGATTTTTTTATGAAGAAAGTTTCACTCATAATATAAATTTATGTAACATGAATCAAATAAAGCAAACATAAACACAATCATGTTTAATCTTTTTCTTTGTTTCAAAATTTACATATGTTAAAAAAAATCAGATATGTAACTAAGAAAGATACAAATCAATTTTTGATTGAGAAAAATTTAGATCTGCATCTAAGATAGATAAAAATTTGTTTTTTGATTGAGAAAAATTCAGATCTACATCTAAAAAAGATGCAGATCCGTTTTTGATTAAGAAAAATTCAGATCTACATCTAAGAAAGATTCAGATCTACATCTAAGAAAGATGCAAATCTGTTTTTATTTTATGAAAACGAATTGTTCACACGCAAATTATTGGAATTAAGAAAAAGATCATAACAATTGTATAAAAAAACAAGGTCATGCTTTAATAAAACAATGATTAATAATTCATGGATAAAGAAAAACATACATCATCATATACAAGAAGCATAAAAAAGGATAGGGTGATTGAAAACAACCTCTTGCATGAGCACTCCTTGTTCTTGAGAGATGTTTTAGGGTTCAAAGAAATTTATTCAATTATCTTTGAAACCTAAAACCCTAATTTAAGCAGCAAATATCAGAGAGGATCAACAAATATCAGCAATTTGAGAGCCTCAAAATGTATGCCTCTCAAAGCGTAGAAAAAAAGGTGTTGAGTTATGAGACCCAGCCTCTATTTATAGGGGGTTGGAAAACTCTAAAAAATAGCCTCGAAGTGTAGAATGCGAATTGTGACTCATTCTTATGTGAAAAGATCAAAAAGGGTGTGCCTTATCGTCACCTGAAGGCCGTTGGGCCAAAGCCCAAAAGGAGGAAATTTGGCCCTTTTAAAGTGTCATTCAGCACTCCAAAAGTGCCGAATGGTGCTCTTGGATGCTGAACACACTTTCATGTTCGGGTGCGTTTTGGACTCTCCTTCTAGGGTTTTTTGATCCGATCCTTGCATCTAGGACGTGTTTTCATCCTTAGTCTATGATTTTTATCTCTTTTCTGGATAATTCAGGATTTTTCAGGAATAATTATCTTGTAGATAAATACCCTAAAATAAATCTTGATAATGTTCAGATTATCCACAATTTTTTTGTTATCTAATCATCCCTTTTATTCCTATGCATACAATTCTATTTTAAACAATAATTATCAATCAATCAGGAATTATTTAATTAATTTTAATTGGCTAACCAACCAAAATTAATTTAAATTACTCGTGTGTGGTCGACCCTACCTAGACACAATATATGTTGACCATGCAAACTTGATCATGCGATATCTTTCGATTCAGTGGTCTGATTTGGAAACTAGACACGCCATTGTGACTGTTGGAACCTCAAGATCATTTTTATGATATGCAATAAATAAATTGATGCTTGTAATGCAATCACAAATTTATGTACATAATGCAAGGACAAATTGATGCATGTAATACAATCATGATTTTTGAGGTACATGAATGGTTAGTCAAGTCATTCTCCTTGATTAAATCATGGGTGCAAAATTGAGTGCTTACATCCTTGTCCCTCCATTAGGTTGGCTGAACTGCTAACTATTGAAGATATTGCTTGGGCTCAAATTGGCCATGTTATTTCAGGGATACTAGGAAGTTACTCTGAATTTATTCAAACTCAATTGCAAGGATGTTTGAACGGCATTCCTGTTGCCTCGGTATTTCCCTTCCCTCCTAAAGTCAAATTTTCATCTTGTATGTTCATCCTCCATATTTTGGCCTTGTGACGATATTTGCATGTTGGACTTTTAGGGTTCATCTTTTGAAGAAGAGGAAGAGGAAGAAGAGATTCCTTCTCCTCACCATACTGGTAGCCCTTCTAGTTCTTTTATGGAGACTTATCCCCATTTTCCAGCATGACAATATGAAGTGATGAATCTTGATGGAACATATAGTTCCATGCCTTTGGATAGGCCAGAGCACACCCTAAACGTCCCTTGGCCCAATCTAGTGTGCTCTTGAATTCTAAGCTCTTTGTCCATATTTTTTCTTGGCTTATTGAATGGCTCATGATTTAGTAGATTTGTGCTTTAGGTTGATATTGATCTTGTGGACGAAAGTATGTAGATGATCGGAGGCTTGCAACTGTTGGCTCGTACTCAGTCTTCCTGATATGTGATCAATGAAGCGAGCTGGGTATAAGATTATGCTTTCTGAGTATCTTTTGCTTGGACTTTTTCTGATAATGGATCTAACACTTGTCTTTGCTAATTTTTTCAGGTGAGTAGGATGGAGATGGTTGATTCCACTAGAAGATCTTTGGAGGAAAGGATCAGGAACCTTGAACTTGAGAATCGTCAACATGATCCTCGATTCTATGCAAGTCAAGAGGGAAATACCAAAGGTGGCTCCTCTAGAGGTTGGTCGAGGAGATCTTTATGCAGGCAGACCCGAAGTCCCAATGATGTTTGATTTGTATTTTAAATTTTTCCTGCAAAACAAAAAGAAGTGCTACTTAAGCAATCTAGTATTAATTTCCATTTTTAGCCCTTTGTCTTTGGAAATGCCTTTGATCATGTGGAAACTTTAAATGAGACAAGTTTAGAATTCACCTGATAAGGTCTTGTAGTACCAATTTAAACTTATCTTGATTGGCTCTGATGGAACTTGCACTTATTTGAATGAGACGGAGTCGAATGCCCCTAGTTTAGGAATGAATGCATGACTTCTGGAAATCTTGAAATCTTGGGTTTTTTTTTTTTTTTTTAAATGAAAAGATGATGATGATGGTCCCTCTTTCTTTTTTTTTTTTTTTTGAAAATGAATGAGGCATGGTCGAATGCCCCTAATTTGGGATGTAAACTCATTATCTTTGAAAAACCTTAATTTGATCATTTTTTTTTTTTTTTTAAATAGTGATGCAAATGATTATTTTTTATTTATAATTTTTTTTTTTGAAAATAGATGAGTAAGGCATGTCTGAATGCCCCAATTTAAACAATTTTTTTTTCCCGAGTGTTTAACAAGGTCAAAAACAGACCTAAAAAGTGTATGAGAACGCAAAACAATGCAAATGAGCTTTAGTTGGGCTGAGTGCCGAATGGCACTTTGTCATGCCACCAAGCTTAAACCGTGGTGGGCCGACTCCTCATGTTTTTCTAATGCGTGTTTTGCGTTCTCAGGTTTTTTGAAAAATATTTTCTTCATTTGTGACCATGATACACTTTCCTACTCAGCTACAAACTCTTTGAAACTTATTTAAACCTGATTAACAACTGAAGTAGCTTACATTAGTGATCTTTCTAGAAACAAATCTCTGCATCAAGGTTAGCAAAACACAATAATCACAAGCAAAAGTCATCAATAGCTAGCAATCAAAATTTTTCTCATTCAATAATTCATGATATCAACAAATTGAATTGCAACTTTGATTTTAGTACCAAGACCAATTTTATGGCCTATAAACTAGAGGGAATTAAGGCTTTGAGGAACATCAAAATCAAATGGGTCTTCATGCTGCTGTAAAATTTTGGGATCCTAAAGATCACGTGTTTTGGTTTAAAACTGCTAAACTCTGCCCCACAATTGAAGAATTTTCCACTATTCTGGGCTACGATCCAAGTAAGAAATTCGTTGCAACTTCCTGTGATCCCAGGCATAGGGAATCTTTGTCTGATTCTCTTGGTCTTCCTACTTCCATTACCAGTAGTATGGTTGAAGGACATATGGTGAATCTTTGTGTAATTCTTTCAAGGCTAATTAACAAATGCACTTATGCAGTGACTGACAATATGTAGAAAATTTTTGGCTTAGCTTTATACTTTGTGGGAAAATTTTTGCTTTGCTCTAGAAGGCATGGTTTTGCGAATGCTTGAGTCATAAGTGTTATGAGTCAAATTAAGGATGGTGATAATCCTGTTTCTCTAATCTTCGCAGAAACTCTTCTAGGACTGGACTCTATATTTGATGGTGGAGAGTCTCAAAATTTCCTTGGGAGTCCCTTGACTTTGTAGATATGGCTGATGGAACGACTAGATATGATTACCAAGCCTATAGCTGGTAATTATAGTCCTAGTAATCCAGTGCCTCAATTCGATGGAATTGCTATTGGTGGAAGTGCCCACCCCCTTTGTTGCAGTCTCCGAGATCAGATCATATTTTCCTAGTTGAATTAAGGGAAGAGACTTTCTACAAAGCTAACAGACTCTTGAGGCAATTCCAATATGTGCAAGGAATACCTGGTGGAAAAAGAAGAAAACCTTTCACTCCTATGGACACAAATCTTACTTCTATAAGGGACATGCTGTTGGGCTTGGAGATGGATGACCAACTGGATCAGTCTTTTGTCAAGGTTTACTTTCATAGGATAACTACAAAATACTCTAACTGGTTGGTGGACAAGATTGCTGACAAAGAAGCTGACATTGTTGCTATGAGAAAGCAGTTTCTTAGAGACAATTGGGAAAAACACGATGATGACTACTATGAATTTAAAAGAATGGACAAAGATGACAAGGTGCCTATCACAGAAGAAATCAATGTTCCACCAAAAGAGAAAAGACTGAAGACAAAATGACCTCCTTATTTTTGGCTTTGAACGTGTTTATTTTAAAAGTTGATGTGAAACTCTTATGTTTAGGAATTAGTTAGGAGTTGCAGGTTAAGGATTCTGTTTAAGGTTTTCAGGGTTTGGTTTTTTGGATTTGGTTTAGACCTTAGGTTCTTAGGGTTTGGGTATTTTGGATTTTGTGTATTGACATGGTTTAATGGAATGGTTGGATTTTGGGGAAAAAAAAAAAAAAAAAAAAAAAAAACTCTTTTGCTTTATGAGCCAATGGTGGGTTTGGGAAAGATGTGACCGGACCAACGCATAGTTGCCTACGTACCCCTTTTGTAGAAGGATCAAGTCATCACGTAGTTCATTTATTTTTATTTGCCTTAACTTTTGCTTAGGCCGCCCTTTCCAGTTTTCAACCTAGCGGGCTCTCTAAAGATCAAAGAAGAAGTAGAGAAACAGTATAATGCGGAATTCCTGAGGGTGGTCAACTATCCAAAATGGTTAGTTAATGTGGTTCCGATACCAAAAAATGATAGCAATGTCAAAATGTGTGTAGATTTTCGAGATTTGAATAAGACCAACCCGAAAGATAACTTTCCATTGCCTCACATTGACGTCCTAGTTGACAACACAATAGGTCATGCTTTGATATCGTTTATGGATAGATTTTCAAGATATAATCAAATTAAGATGGCTCTAAAAAATATGGAGAAAACTTCCTTTATTACACCATGGGGGACATGCTATAAGGTCATGTCATTTGGCCTTAAAAATGCTGGTGCAACTTACCAACGTGCAGCCACTACTTTACTGCATGATTTGATCCACAAAGAAGTAAAGGTTTATGTTGATGACATGATAGTGAAGTCCAAAGAACATGAAGGGCACATACCAGCTTTAAGGAAGTTCTTTGAAAGAATCCGATTCTACAACCTGCGGTTGAATCCAAAGAAGTTCACTTTCAGAGTCACATCCAGAAAACTGTTAAGGTTTATGGTAAGCCAGAGGAGAATAAAAGTTGATCCTGAGAAAATCAAGGCAATTGTAGAAATGAAGCCTCCAAGAACTGAAAAGGAGATCCGAGGATTTCTAGGGAGGATACAGTACATCAGCAGGTTCATAGCCCAACTCACTATGACATATGAACCAATCTTCCGATTGCTCAAGAAGGAGGTCCCAACAGTGTGGAATGAACAATGCCAAGAAGCCTTTGAAAAGATCAAAAACTATCTGATGAAGCCACCAATACTTGTCCCACCAGTTCTTAAAAAGCCATTGTTATTGTATCATACTACTATAGATACAGCAATGGGGGCTTTACTTGCTCAATACTTAGAGGAGATTAGAAAGGAGAATGCGATACACTACATCAGCAAGAAAATGTTGCCTTATGAAGAAAACTATTCACCAATAGAAAAGACATGTGTAGTGCTTGTATGGGCAACCCGTAAACTCAGACATTATATGCTTGCCTACAAGGTTTTGTTGATTACAAGAATTGATCCTTTGAAGTACTTAATGGAAAAACCTGTGCAAGATGGAAAGACTGCTAAATAGGTTTTGCTTCTGTCAGAATTTGATATTAAGTATATGACTCAGAAATCTGTGAAGGAGAGAGTAATTGCCAATCACCTAGCCTATTGTTCACCAGAAGACACTGAAGAGATCCAAGGAGACTTTCCGGATGAAGACATCATGAGGATTGAAGTAGAATCGTGGAAGATGTATTTTGATGGAGCAATAAATCAAAATGGAAGTGAAATTGGAGTTCTCTTAATCTCTCCAAAAGAGACACACATTCCATTTTTTGGCAGACTTAACTTTCCTGCCACCAATAATGCCACTGAATATAAAACTTGCATCATAGGGTTACAAGCAGTCCTAGGCCTTGGAGTAAGAGAACTAGAGGTATAAGGGGACTCAGCATTAATAATCTCTTAGATACAAAATAAGTGGAAGATCAAAGAAGAAATCATCAATGTCTTTAGAAGTGGGCATCAAAATTCAACAAGATTCAATATCAGTATGTGTCGAGAATGCACAAACAAATTGTAGATGCTTTAGAGCATTCTCATCAAGTGTGCCAAATGTCAAATATTTAGCATTTGGCACACCAAACACCAAAAACAGCCCCTCATGAGATGTGCTAAATGTCTCAAAATTATGAGACATGCTACAGTACGCTCTCAAATATGAGAGCGTACGAACAACAATGCTATAATTCTTTAGATTATTTTATTCACTTTTCTCTCTCCTCCCAACACATCTCTCTTCGTCTGCAACACAGCTCTCTCTCTCTCCTCTTTGATCTCCATCTCTCTATTGCTCCCTATTTCTTTCTCACTTTCATTTTTTTTATCTCTCCATCTCTCCATCTTTGCGCCTCTTTCTCTCTTTTTTTTTTTTTTCCTGTCACTATCTCTCTCTTTCTTTTCCTATCACGAAGAAGGCAATTCCAATCTGAAGCAGAGCTCGCCGATTGAAGCTCACTAATCTGAACATCTGCTCACCAATCTAAACCTCTGCTCGCCCAGGGGCAGTCGCCGATCTTTGCTCGTCGTCCTCCACAGTCGCCGTTCTTTGCTCATCGTCCTCCATAGTCGCTGTTCTTTGCTCGTCGTCCTCCATAGCTCTTGCTATCGATGGTTGGTTGAGTTTGGTCATTGATTGATCTGTTGGGTTGGGGTTTTATTGAAGATTTTGAGTTTTTTTTTTTTTTTTTTTTTGGTTGAGGTTTTTAGATTTGGAATTTGTTGGAGGATCTGGTGATTGTGGTTGTAGGTTGTGGCGGTGGTTGTAGCAGTGGTTGTTGTTGTGGTGGTGGTTGTAGTGGTGGCTGTTGGACCCGGTGGCGATTGCCACTGGCTGTGCATTTGTATATTTGCTGGATTTTGGGTAAATATATTATTTTAATGGGTAGAAAATATTATTTTAATATATAGAATTGAAGAATAAAACATCTGATAAATGAGATATTGTAAAATGATGTACTAAAATGATAAAGTAGGTTTTTGGTGTGTTAAAATGACATTTTTTATGAGAGAGCTGATGAGAATACTCTTAGCAACCATGGCATCCATGATGGATGGGCCAAAGGAAGATGAAGCTAGAATGATAGTGTTGGAACAAAAAGAACCAACCTACTGCATGACAATAGAAAAATATGAGGAAAGGAATGGACAAGATGAATGTTATTCAGACATCCTACAATATCTCAAGGACGGGACATACCTGAAATCTGCAAACAAGAATGATCAATTAACCATCCGGAGGTTGTCTACTAATTATATTATTTGTGATGAACGGCTTTACAAAAGATCATATAATGGAATTCATCTCCTTTGCATAACCGCCAAAGAAGCACAGCAAATAACTGAAGAGGTTCATGAGTCAAGCTATGAGCCACATATGAATTGAAGATAACGAGACAATATTTTTGACTTGGAGATTTTGAGCTACTTAGGGGAACTACTGTGGTATTGCTGCACTACCTATTAGGCATTGGCTTTTGTTTATTTGTTGTACTATAAATTCATTGTATAGCATTTCTTTGGTTCAAAAATTTATTTGTCTTTTTTACATGGAAATCAATATCAATTTTATTTGCATTACATTCTGATTTTAGTTGCTTAGGTTGTGCCTCTCTGTTAAGTTGATATATATTGAGATTGAGTAGTGTATATTGTTATTTTCTGATTGAGTAATGAGTAATTATAGTATAAGTACGAGTTGGAATCTGTTTTTGACAGCTTGCTAAATAAAATAAAATAAATGTTTGTATTTGCTTGAAATCTTGAATATGTTGATGTATTGATATTATTAAAAAAAAAAATTTAAAAATAAATAAATAAATAAAAGTTTTTTTAATATTTCAAACCAACTGCCAAAAAGGGCACCGCTATAGGTCGGAAAACCGACTCTAGGCAGTGTACATCAATTCCAATTATGTAAAAACTGATCCCTATTGATTCGGTGATAAATTTGGGAAAAAACCATACCAATCAAACCATGCACACTTACGAGTCTCATGATTGTTAGATTTTAATCTTCATTTGGATGATTTAAGGTCATCTCTATTCGAGGTGTGTCACACTCACGCTACCTCATTTTTCCCTTATTATTCGAGTTTAGAGAAGAAAAAAAAAATTATTATTTCTTTGCCCATCTTTCAGTAAGAAAAATCAAATATGTGAAGAAGTCAGGGCTTGGTTGCTACAGCCAACTCAAAAAAAGTACGAAAAGCGGTTAATATATGAATCAATGTATGATGCCCACTTTTTTTCTTTTCTTTTCTTTTTTTGAAAAAAAGAAATTGATCTAAGGTTATTACATTCGAGACATCTCTCCATGCTCAATACATATATACAAAACGGAAGAAGAAGAAGAAGGAAAGCTCACCCTAAACCAAATGCAGACTGAAGGATTCAATTAATGACTTCTTATTATCCTGCCAATTTGCAAATAACAAATGCATTATTATACATGCAACGTTAATATTATTGATTGTAGATAGGATAGGAGTATAAATAATATCATAATTTAATAAATAGAGAAATTGAGATATATCTTGCCTTCCCAACCGAGACAGCTCAGGCTCTACCATTAGCATATCTTGCAGTGGTTTTACATTCATTTCACTGGAACTGGAACTGAAACATATAAATAATAATGAGGAAATTTCAAGCACGTTTTATATATTCAATTTTTTCTATATTGGGAAAGACAATAGATAATATAACAGTAAACATGCTCCTTTCTTAAGGAAGAAAAGAAAAGAATTATTTGCATCATATAAGAGTGATTGTGTCCGGCTAAGGTTATAACCTTATTCAATATTATTAATATTATATCATATTTCAAAAATTTAACCGTTGAATTGAGTGTTCTTTATACTCTTAATACATATGTCAAATTTTATGACAATTGAATATTATTTGTTATATAATCTATAAGATTATATTTTATGTATAATTTTAAACTACAAAAATTTGCAATTTAAAAAATTTATTGATAACATAGTTATTGATCGTTAATTTTCTAGAAATTTTACAAGTATGAAAGATATAAGAAGAAAATGTAATCCAATGGTGGATTTATCAAAATTAACTTCTAATAAAAAGATATTGAATAAAATTGTAACCTTAAGGTACAACTAATTTTATAGCTAAACTTTGTCCAGAATGTAATTACACCAACAATCCAATGTTTCAGCATCTAACTCTGTACGATCATATAATAATCCCATGAAAAGTAAAATGCAGTCGGAACAAATTGTTCCAACCCGAAATTATGCTGATTGTAAGAAAACTCAATGCTTTAATTCACTCCCTATTTATGCTTTTTGAAAACCCCAAACCAGTCAGTTTGGTCATTGTGTATGAATCATCATTTCATGAATCTGATTGAAGAGAGATCCTACATCAGAGACCCCCAACATGATTGTAATCATTAATCTAAAAGATTTTTTCTATAACTGCAGAGACATTTTCACAAGCAAGACAAGTTATCGAATGTTAGGTAACATGATAGGGACAAGACATTTTCACAACCAATTTTATAGTTAAACTTTATCCATAATGTAATTAGACCAATAACCCAATGTTTCAGCATCTAACTCTGTACAATCATATAATAATCCCATGAAAAGTAAAATGCGGTCGGAACAAATTGTTCCAACCCGAAATTATGCTGATTTTAAGAGGACTCAATGCTTTAACTCACTCCCCATTTACGATTTTTGAAAACCCCAAACCAGTCAGTTTGGTCATTGTGTATGAATCATCATTTCTTGAATCTGATTAAAGAGAGATCCTACATCAGATACACCCAACATGATTGTAATCATTAATCTAAAAGATTTTTTCTGTAACTGAAGAGTCGTTTTCACAAGCAAGACAAGTTATTGAATGTTAGGTAACATGATAGGGATAAGAATATTTAAAAAAATTTGCATTTGAAAAGTTATGTAGCCAAATTGGTTTCTCTTATTCAAGTGATTGCTGATCCAATCATCTGAAAAACATATGAGAAAAATTTACTCAATTTTTCGTCATCCAGAACTCCTTACTTACTCATGCAATAAGTTAGCAGATAAATATAATTGACAATGCATCCTTATCTCCTCCATGAGAGGAATGCAAGTTTCCTGGAAAATCCAGAATATCATTAATGTAATTTAAAAGGTTGGAACCTCATCCTATTAAACTATTGATTCCAACTTCATACTTTCTGTGATGAGATCCATTTAAAGGATGAGAATTGCTCACAAGAACTTAGTATAGTTACCACTTTGCCCAATTAATTTTTAGACTTCAGTATTTAGGGAACTCCATTAGAAGGGGTTACAGATTGTCCTAAAATTTCAGTCTTGTTTTCCTTTTCTTTTTTTTCCTTTTTTCTTTTTGTTAATTTCATTGAAAAATCCAAAAGTTCTGTTCTTTCTTTCACTTTCTTAATAAGTAAGATACCTTCTGATTCCTCATCTTTGCAGTTATGGAAGCCTTTCGGTTTATTGTGTTTGATTCCTAGTTTTGCACTTAGGAAATATGCTAAACAGTATTCTTGTAAGTACAGTTATATAACATAAATAAAAAGGAGAAGGAAAAGAGAATATGAACTGGATACCCATAAATTTGATCAAGGGAAATAAGCCTGTGGTGAAGAGTGTAATCACTGCCAACATAAGTCACAATTAAGTTGCCAGCATCAGGGTGAGGCCAGCTCCTTGAAGTAGGAAACCGGAGTATAAACGTCCCGGGCTCTTGAAGGCCCCTCGGACCTTGAAGTGAAGATTCTGCTTCTTCTTTTGTTATGAATCCTTCTATCCATTTAGGTGAAGTAGAACTCCACAATGCATTAATCCAGTCTCTAGATAGCGTGAAAGCTACCGGGTATAACCAACACCACATCTTCTCAAAGTTCTCTTGGGCCAGATATTCTTGGCAACCAGCGATACTCCGCAGAAGCTCAAAGTCCTAAAATAAATAGAAAATCTGTAAATCTTTGGAGGCTGTTATTTTCATGTAATGACTTTACACTGACAATCAATCAAGGACTTTCTTCAGCAAACAAAAGCTATTTCTGGCTTTTATCAATTTAAATTCACATATAAGATAATGTTCTGACTTATGATTGACATTTTTCAGTTCCCCCAAGTAGAAGATTGCCTGAATGTTCAATAACAGAAACTAAGTGTCATTATGAGTCCTGAAAATTTGAAAGCATCAGGTCCTACAGTAAACTAGAGGCCAAATCATCTTTAAAACATAAACCATAAATGTACAACACTTCAAGTTCATGTAAAACAAGAACATTATAATCATTTTCTACTGTTTTTCGTAGTTGAAGCTTTCTCACTAAATTTAATGTTCATTACCATTGCAAATTTTGATAGTGTCATAATTAGCAGGATGTGTTTGTCACCAATCCTTCAACTCAATCTTATGATACGATTGATATACATGTCTATACAACTTTTCTATTAAGTTCCATTGACCAACAAACAAAAGGTAACCAAACTCAAGATAAAATACTAGAGAGGACAAACAATGACATTCAGTCGAGCTAAGGACATTCACAGAAATATGTTCATGCTTCATCGTTCATGATTACACTTACTGTCACCAAAAAATAATGAGCAAAGGCTACTTGCAACAAGCTGAAACCAGGTTGCTTAAAAATCAAAGAATCTTAAGAATTAAATGGAGATGAGCTTGCAAACTCAAATATCACATAACCCTCCAGTTGCAAACCAATCCATTTTTAAGATGAGCACATGAACTAGAGCCAGTGTGATTTAGTACAAAACACTCTCAAAGGATTATACCGGAAAACAAAAAAAGTAAAATAGAAATAAACCTAAATGTCAACAATTAGGCGTTGGAAAAACTCCATTGTAATTTTAATCATCATAAACTAGTCTCTATTAAACATATTGATTAAGGAGGTGACTAAGAGAATGATTTTGGATAGGATAATATGAAATAGAAGAATACATGTTGTCAACCCCAATTAGTTTGTTAAGAATTCATATTTTTGGCAATAAGGTTTTGTTGTTGTATAAATGTGTCATCATTGGAGTACAATAAGGCACTTATATAAATTACTAGGACTAAACCGTAGTCTTAATTGACACGAAACTAATCTTGAGGGAAATTAAATAAAATGCTGATAAACTAATTAGCTAATAAGACCTAAAATAAAATCCAATGAATCATTACTAAAAATACAAATGACTTAAAAATTAAATAAAAACAAAATTTTCTTCACCCACCCTACATCAAGAGCCCGTTTAGTGTGTGTGTGTGTGTGTGTGTGTGTATATACATATGTATACTTTTTTTTTTTTTTTTAAGTAACATAAGAAATTTTATTAAGAAAAAAAGCCAACCAAGTACACTGGAAATGTACAATAATGGCACAAATCAAGAACCCGGATTACAATGATCAATAAGATCAGGTAGGAACAAATGAACAAGATGGCAGAACTAAACTCCAATCGAGGAAAGTACGGAAATAGAAAGATTTTATGTCAAGAATAGACCGTTCACAATCCTCAAAGCATCTAGCATTCCACTCCCGCCATAAGCACCAAAACAAACATTGTATATACTAAATTACCAATTCTTTCAAAAGCTTAAACTATTAGAAAATAATAAATTTAATCATTTAACCATAGTTCTAACACTCCCTCTCACGTGTGGGCCTAAACTCCCCTTAATAAGTGGGGGCTTAACATGTGGGACTTTTTACATTTTAAATGGGAGGTAGAGTAAAACCAAAGATAAAACTTAGAATCTCTTACTCTAATACCATGTTAAACTACCAATTCTCTCAAAAGTTTAAACTATTAGAAAATAATGAATTTAATCACTTAACCACAAAATATATAAGGAGAAGACTTTCCAGTTATAAACCAGTCCATTTCTAAGGTGCATGAAGAATGCTGACCATGTTGCTTCACAAAAGAAGAAGCAAGAAAATGAACTGCACTGACTCCATGTTACAAAATAGCAAAACCGAATTTTTTTACCCTCTGGAACACAGCATTTTAACAAAAACTGATCAATCTTGTTGAAAAGTCACTATATGTAGCACTAGTAAATTCATTGTGAGTGCATGCGCACGCATGTTAAGTCATATATACAGGTGGTATATCCTATAATTTTTTTATTTTTTTATTTTTATAAAGTATCTTTGGGATTGAATATGTTATGGATTTTTTTAAAAAAATAAAAATTAAGATATTTTCCTCATCAATATCCCCAAAACTTCTCAATCCCTTACATGTTTGGACAATCAATCAAATAAATTCCCAATCAGGTGAGCTTCATTTTTTTTATTGGTAAAAGTTACATGTACCCAATGGGTCTTGAACTCACAACCTCACCCTCCATGCCTAGAACTTATAAGGGAGGAAGTGCCAGTTGAGCAAGCTCATTGGCTAGCCACATGTGCTTAATATTAAAAAAATCATGAAAATACATTGTGAGAGACAAAGGGGGTGGGGAAGGAAGGATAAGAAAAAGAAGAAGAAGAAACCTGTTGTGTGAGAGATCTAGAACTGCAATGAGCAATCTTCATAAAGTATTCTTCAATTTCAAAAACCGCATTCTCCCAACGAATGTAATGGTTGTTTTGTGAAATCAAACTCCAAGCTTTTGTTCCTTCCTCTATCAATCTCTTTGCAATGCTAATTTGGTGCCTGAGAAAAGGATGTTACAAAATATAAAACTGGCAAGAGCTTGCAGTGGGTTGTAGCGGCCACTTGCTTTATCCAAAAATAAGCCCATTGGTATGGGAGAAGTCTTCCCCAATACATAGGTCAGAAATAAAAACATATGAAATGGTGCAAAGAATAACAAAGAATACATATAAATCCCTGGGTAAATTTGGACTTTGGCATAAGTTAGCTTCCTCAACTGAAAATAAGTGTTTGCTCCAACCTCTAGGGGAAAACATGCACTTGTGCATCATTCAAATGAAACATGTTTACATAAGGTTTATAATACACTTGTATTATTCAAGTAAAAGAAGCAGCAGAAACTAGAAAACATTTACATAGTGCAGGAGCATGAAATGCTTGGTACTTCCATAGTCTCATCTTACTTATCAAAAAACTTCCAAAGTTCTTTTTTCTAAAATACTTTTGTTCATTATATAGCCCTCCCAGTCTCAAATCACAACAAGATGGAGCAAATTTTTGATCTTTTTACTATCATAACAGCAGATACATGAAATGTAAGGTAAAACGTAAACATGACAGCATAATTGTGATTTGAAACTTACACAGAAAACCTATGCCAGGTAAAAACCAGTGAGGTAGTAGTCAAACTTAAAGAGCATCCTTAATAAAGATGCCAGCAGACCTCTCTATCACTAAAAGAATCGACAGAGAATCATCATGCCATATTACAATAATGCCCACTTGAACTACAATAAGAATACAGTCACTAACAAAAGAGCATTTCTTGATGAAGATGCCAGCAGGTATTTCATTAAAAAAGGTGACCACAAATCATCAAGCCAGATGGGATATTAAGATATGCTCACTTAAACTTCAATGTGAATACATTCACTGATAAAAGCATAGCATTTGTATATTAACTACCTGTGGTGTGAACATCCCGAATACAGAGACACCTGATGAGCGAATTCTGAAAGCTCATTGTCAGAAGCAGACATGGCAATCTCCTTGAGCATAAAAGACCTCTCAGTTAAGGCTGAGAGAGAGTATTTGAAAATGGTAACGTCTGATATTGGGCTTTTTCCACTTGAAATACTCTTAAAAGGTGAATTTCTTTCTTCAGTACTCTCAGAATCAGAAAGCGAGTCATCTGCTTCTTCAAGGTTTTCAGGTCTCCCCTCCAAACTCCTCCCGAACTCATTCTCAACCTTTAAAGATACATGAGAATTATGAAAATAAAGTTGATTAATCAAAGAAAATGTTTCTAGAACCTAGCATATAAGAATGGGAAGGGGAGCTGGGATCTAGCTTTTGCTAAAAAATACAAAAAGTATCATAAATAAAACCTATGTGCTAGGATAGAAATTGAAGCTCCATCTCCCATGTGACAGACCACAAAATTTTAGATCACTCTCAATAATTATATTAATCATCTTCTTCATTTCTGTTCCAATATATAGGTATTCTAAAAGAATTAAAATGTTCCAGTTTCCTCCCTATCCTACAACTGATAGAACATAATTTTATGTTCTCAAATAAACAAATTCTTGTTTTTAAAAAAACATTAAAAAAAAAAAAAAAAACTATAACTGTTGAAGAAGGAAAGAGAACAATAATAGCAGAAAGAATGAGCAAGAAAAATCTTAGATACCCGCCCTCAGACTATTCATTACTTATGTAGGAGAGGTGGTTACAATGGGATAGGGAATGTTATTAATGGTGACAGCTGGTAGGTAAATTTAACCACATGAATATTACAGACTCTTCTAGAAGAGCACCACTCATACAACACATGAGTACAACCCATATTATATCTCTAATTCTCTAACAATAACCTTGAAATAAAATAAATACATGTTAAAGGAATAATGGATAAAGCTCCATGACATCTTAAATAGATCATGAAAGAATATGATGAAGTGAAAAGGTGTCAAATTATGTGGATTTTATTAGATTGGGTTGTTTGAGTGTGCATGCATGTGTTGGGTCCCGTATTTATTAGGTGAATCTTTGGTTTATAAGTGATTATGAAGAGCCCCAATTGTAACTTGACTAGTCATTTTAGGGTAAAAACGCATATGTAGCTTGCGCTTTCCTCTGTTTGTTAGAAATATGATGAAAATACACTTTTGGTCCCTGCATTTTGGGCCAATTCTTGTTTTGGTCCCTACTTTTTAGTTGCATCTACCTGAGTCCCTAAAAATGAAAAACCATGTCCATTTTGCCATCAACCTACTAATAGAAAATTCATACATGGCAAACAAAGTGCAAAGGTGGCATGTTAGATGCTGATGTGGCCAAGTATGGAGCTTACGTGGTAATTAAAATAATATTTAAGATGCCACATCAGCATTTTATTTTATTAAAAAAACCACTTCAAAAAATTAATAAACAAGTAATGAAATAATTTTTTTTTTAAAAAAACTTATATATATATTATTTTTTTTTTTTGGAAGAACATTGTTCTTCTTCCCCTTCTTCCCTAGAACATGAACTTCATGCTTCATGTTCTTCCCCGAATCAAGACAAACCCAACTCAACTGGCCAACCCACTCATAATCAATCTCAGCAAATTTTAATAAATTCAGCATTGAAACCTCTAGTAAATCAAACCCATAAAGCCAAGAAATAAACCCATTATCCCAGAAATTTTATTGGGAAAAAACACAAAAGAAGCCCAATAAAACATACAAATCCACATCCAAAAAAAAAAAACCACAAACAAACCTAGAACATCAAGGGCAAAATCTCCATAATTATTACAATTTATCAACACACCAGAATAGAAAATTTGCCATAACCAAATACTCCTTCACATTCATCCATACAAGGTTCATAAATCCTTTTTTTTTTATAGGTAATAAGACTTTTATTAAAAAAAATTGAACATCATGTTCACGATGGTGAACACTTTGAACAATGAAACAAATACAAGAAGATCAAGAGCTAAAAGAAATAGAAGCTAAAAAATCCGCTACAACAGTACAATTCGTACACCCCCAAATACGAGCCCAAAGAAACAGAGTACGAAAAAGTAAACATTTTAGATGTTCCAAAGTTCTCGCCTTGTCTTCAAAAATGCGGGCATTACGTTCCTGCCATACTAACCACATTAAACATGCCGGGACCATGTTCCAAATGATTGAAAGATGTTTTCCAAACCAGTTTCTCCAAATAAAGAAAAAAGATTTCACTGACCTTGGCATTACCCATTGAATCCCAAACACTGCAAAAACTTCACACCATAAGGCATGAGAGAACTTACAGTGAAGAAGAAGGTGGTTCACTGATTCCCCATCACAACAACACAAGCAACACCTATTAACCAAAAACTGACCTTTCTTAATAAGGTTGTCAATAGTGAGTATCCCATCATTAGCTGCTATCCATAAGAAGAAACACCCGTTTAGGCACCTTAGTACGCCATATACATTCCCAAGGAAAGGCATCAGTGGTAGGACTAGATAGTAGCTTATAAAAAGAGCGCACATCAAAAACACCAGATGTAGTCAATCTCCAGACCAGCTGATCCTCCCCCTCACCCCTCGGCATAGAGGAATAAATAAACTCAAAGAATGAGTAGACAGTGTTTGCCTGCCAATCCTGAGGACCATGACGAAACAATAAATTCCAGCTCCTACCTCCTTCTGAATTTGATACAACCAAGTCAGAGACCCATGCTTCTTTAGCAATAGAGCAATCATACATGGAAGGGAAGAGGTCCTTTAAAGGAGTAGGCCCACACCATGGGTCATGCCAAAATCTAACACGGCTGCCCTCCCCCACAGTAAACAAAATCTGGCTAAAGAACTTCCTTGTTCCTTCTTTAATACTCCTCCACATCCCACACCCGTGAGCACCTCTTACCCCTCTAGTGCACCAACCTCATCTTGCCTCTCCATATTTGTCTACTATAACCTGACGCCATAATCTATGATTTTCTTTCCCCAACCGCCACAACCACTTCCCAAGCAAAGCCTTGTTAAACAGCCCAACTCTCCGGATTCCCAAACCACCACATTCAACTGGCAGGCATACCTTATCTCAAGCAACTAAAGGATATTTAAAAACATCCTCTGAGGCCCCCCAAAGGAAATTCCTCTGAATTCTTTCAATTCTTGCAGCCACAGCCTGAGGGATAGTAAATAACGATAAAAAGTAGGTGGAAAGACTCGATAGGGTACTTTTTAACAAAATAAGCCTACCTCCTTTCGACAAATACAGCATTTTCCATCCAGCCAACCGTTTCTCCATTTTTTCAATAATAGGATTCCAAATTGATGAATCCTTATAATGTGCCCCAAGGGGCATGCCCAAATATCTCATAGGCAGAGTGCCCACCTTGCAGCAAAGGATACGAGCCAAACCATTCAAATCCCCAACATCACCAACAAGAACAATCTCACTCTTGCCTACATTCACTTTTAGGCCTGTAATAACTTCAAAGAAGATCAGCACCATCCACACATATAATAACTGGTCCCTAGAAGCATCACAAAACAATATAGTGTCATCAGCAAAAAGAAGGTGAGAAATATGGATACCCCCATGTCTATGAGACCCCGCTTTAAATCCACAAAGAAAACCACCATTTTCTGTCCTCTTCAATAGTCTACTCAACACTTCCATAATCATAAGAAATAGAAGTGGAGATAAAGGATCCCCTTGACAAAGACCACGAAAACTACCAAAAAAGCCTGCAAGAGATCCATTAACCAGAACAGAGAATTTAACTGTAGAGATGCATGCCTTGATCCACCTACTCCACCTTGCCCCAAAGCCCATCCTTTCCATAAGGTAAAATAGTGCATTCCAGTTCACATGATCATAAGCCTTCTCAATGTCCAGCTTTATTATAACACCTGGAATACCACTCTTCAACCTGCTGTCTAAGCATTCATTAGCAACAAGAACTGAATCAAGGATTTGTCTCCCTCCCACAAAAGAGCTTTGAGAGTCGGATATCAGTTTATCCAAAACTCCTCGAAGCCTATGAGCCAACACCTTAGCCAACAGTTTATAAAGGCTGCCCACAAGACTAATAGGGCGAAAGTCTTTGATATTTACTGCATTAGTCTTCTTGGGGATCAAACAAAGAAACGTGGCATTAAGAGATTTCTCAAAAACACACTGACTGTGAAAATCTTTGAAGAAAGCCAATATATCCCCTTCTAAAACACTCCAGCATTTCTGAAAGAATGCCATAGTAAACCCATCTGGCCCAGGGGCCTTATCGCCTTCCGCCTCCTTAAGAGCCTCAAGAATCTCCTCCTTCTCAAACTCTCTCTCCAACATAAACCTCTCAGTTTCGTCTAGACAAGCGAACTCTAACCCATCAATAGTAGGTCTCCAAGTTTCTGGTTCTTGATATAATCTCTTGTAAAAATCCACCACTTGATCCGTAACATCTGATTCCTCCTCAAAGAGAACGCCATCCACCTCCACTCCCCTAATCTGATTTGTTCGCCTATGGGAATTGGCAATTCTATGAAAGAACCGTGTGTTGTTATCACCTTCCTTGATAAAAAGAGCCTTGGATTTCTGCCTCCAAGAAATCTCTTCCAGGGAAGCTAGAAAATCTATATCAAATTTAACCACCAACCTTCTAGAAAATCTAATCCTCATAAATCCAAGACCCACAACCTGTAAACACAAAAACATACTCACCATCCTTGACCCAAATCCGCCATCAACAACACTACCCCGCCAATCAAACCCATTTCCCAAAACAAAAATGCAAGCTTAGAAAGAAAGCCATCGCTGGGTTTCGGCCATGGGTTTAGAGAGAGAGAGTTAGTTTTTCACCAATGGGTCTAGAGAGAGATAAAGTTTGAACCACTACCAGTTGAGAGAGAGAGAAGCTGTTCATGGTGGCTTACTTGGCACACGGAGAAGCCAAAGAAGAAGTAGAGAAGCCGAAGTCGAAGAGGGGTTCAGAGGTTCCTTCCCCTCGATATGCTCCAAACTGGCCTCATCTCAATCTCTCTCTCTCTCTCTCTAAACCCAGTCATGGTTCAATGGTTTAATCATAAAAATAAAAAAATTAAAATTAAAATTAAAATTGTTTAAATTAAAACAATTTCTGATTTAAGATTAAATCAGAAAAAAAAAAATTCATTTAATTAAATTTTTAAAAATTAGAAATTCAGAATTTTGTTTTTAATTTTTGTGATTTTTTTATTTATTTAAATGCTAACATTGCTTTTTTTTTTAAATTAAATAAAATTTATTATTATTATTTTATTAGCCATGACAGCATCTAACATGCCACCTGTGCACTCCGTTTGCCACGTACGAATTGACAACAGGGAAAATGGACATGGTTTTTCGTTTTCAGGCAGGCGTGACTAAAAAGTATGGACCAAAACAAGAATCGACAAATGTAGGGACCAAAAGTGCATTTTCGCCTAGAAATAATACATAGCTAACTTGGTAATGCCGTTTTGTTTGAGGATACCGCAAGACAATGTGGGCTCTAACGAGGGTATGAGGAATATAAGTGGGGGAGATTGTGATAACCCAAATTGTGTGGATTGGATTTTTTGAGTATGTGTTGTATGGTCATGTGTTGAGTCCCACATCGGGAGTGTACTAGGTGGATCTTGGGTTTATAAGTGATTACAAGGGGCCTCAATTGCAACTTGACTAGTCCTTTTGGAGCGTAAGCAGAGGAATGGCTAGCGCTTCCTCAGGTTGTTACAAATTCATCTTTAATTCCCATGAATTGAAATCAAAAAGAATTGTTAGATGACATTCTTGCAAAAAGACACCATTTACAGTTTCAATGTTTTTTTATGGATTCACTTTGATGGACTGGGCTAAAGTGAAAGAAACTTGATTATGAAATTTTTGGAAACTCTGTTGAGCACAAACTCGAATGAATCGTACAAGTACTTTTTGTGTGGATGTTAGTTCAATCACATAAGATACAGTGCTCATTCAGAGATAACTATGAAGGTTTACCAGATCAAAGATATACTATCAGTTCCTGTAAGGAAACTAGAGAGTACTCTTAAAGAAAATTAATCTACTTCCAGAATAGATTGTGTGAATAAATATTAATAAGTGGGGAAGAAAAAATAAGCACAAAAAACAAAAACAAGATGATTTTAGTAGTTAGCTCAACTCAAATGTCTTGCCTACTATTCCTGTTCAACCACTTCTGATTTGTTTCCTGAGTTGGTTAGTTTTTAGGGATTTTCTCTTATCATATGATCTAGCACACATTAAAATACTAGGGCCTTTGAGAGATTTTTACCCTGAGAGAGAATATGCTTTTTTGCATTATAAAGAAACACTTACTTGAAATCTCACTTATCAGATTCCATTGTGGCAATTTCTATTTCTATCATACAAAATAGAATAGAATCCAAGTGAAATTGCGATTGGATCTATTCATTAAAAATAATTTTTTGCATTATAAAGACCTACAAATTTGAGAGACACTACCATAAAATTTATCTTATAGAGTGAAGTTTTTGGCCATCTTAGCCCATAGACATTGCCCCAAAGTTGAATAACATCATCTTGTGTTGATATATGTTATGTGCATGTTTACCTTTTATTTTCAACTATTCAGTGCCACTGTAACCCCAGATTTTGGATCCCTTAGAGCTCTTTACTTTGAATTTGAATGCTTAATTACTCTATTGCTCAAAAGAAAATAAAAGAATACCCACTGTCATGTTTCACTTAGTGCGTGCACACACACACACACACACACACACACACACATATATATATATATCAAGAGAGAGAGAGAGAGAGAGAGTATGCTTTCATAACTACAGAATTCAAAGTATGAATCAGGAAGATCTGCAATTCCAAAAGGGCATCCAGGATAGCAAAACAGTAAGGTGTTATGATGTGCGGTAAAAGCAGGTTTAAGCCAGCCAGGAGTGATTTTAATGATTCATCGTAGCAACTATAAATACATAGAAAGGGGAAAAGGTCAGAAGTCCCTGAAAATGGCAAGCTATGATTATTTAGTACTTACATGGACTTGGTAATGAGAATTGACTACAACTATTGTTTTAGGTGTCAGATTATTTGAATCTCCAAATCTTGGGATACATGGACACTTACGTACTTGTGGAACAATATATATAAAGTAATATATGAATTATGGGATGCAAGTTGGTATGACACAAACATTGGAAAATACATTTGAAAAAGAAATTTATTACAATTATCTGAGTAACTTCTAGGAAACTATGAATACTCAGCAAAAAAATTAAGAATTTTTATATCTTTTCCTCTGTTGAGAAGACAGGTCCGGTATGTATGCAATAACTTTTCCCTTCTTGTTTTATTTTATTACTTATATTTCCATTTGGCTGAAGTATCTAATCATTAAGATTGTTGGACAGATATAGCCAAAACTTTATAATGTCAAGTTCTGTAAGAGTATTTGCATACCATGAGCTTTCCATGTAGCAATAACACCATATTTTGCATGGTAAACATTCTAGCTAATTTTTTTTTTTTTTTGATGGGGGGTGGGGGGGGGGAACCACTTTTAATGCCACAACATTTTTCTCTTCAATTAGTCTCTGATGCTCTATCAGGAAATGTTTAGTAAGTAAAATAACTAAACATAGGAGAGAGAGAGTACCCAGTAATACCTGATTAACTGTCCAGGGATGAGAGTTGCATTCCTCATCAGGTCTCTTCAAGTTAGGATCAGTCTCAAAGGTTGTAGATAGTTTATAATGTCCAGACCTAACCCGCTTTGATGATGAATAGGGTCTTGCTTCATATATGGAGCTGTGCTCAAGTTCTAAGGACCCTTCATCCACTCTAGATGACTGAGATATATTAACAGGATGGAAGGTAGAAGTTGATCTTTTCCACATCAGAGAGGACCCTCGAGCATTACGGCCCCGTGATATACAACGAATTGGAGGTGAGAATGCCTCAAAGAAAGGATAACTTCCACTTTTCAACATGTGAAATCTGATACGGAAAAGTCTATTATCACACTTGGATGAAAGCTGAAATTAAAAAGAAAAAGAAGTCATTGAAAAGTTCCAGCAGTACACCACAACAACTGGCATGCACATAAATCTAAGACAAAATCTAATCTCTGATTAAGAGGAAAACTGGAATGTTTTTTCTATGTGTTTTCCTTTAACAAGAAAGGAACCATTTCTGTTGTGTCATGCTCACAAATGTTAATTTAAGGTAACATTATCACCAAAGTCATTCAATAATATGAAATATTACTTGGCTTCCTGATAGACGATATCCTTCTCAACACTAATAGGTATAGATATTTCAACTTTTCCAGTATATTGACACATAGGCTCTTGCATGGGCTCCATATGCAAATGTGTGACTTCATCTCTTTACAATTAGGTACCCACAAGTTAAACCAGTTACTTTGGGACCATGCATACTTATATAGACTACTAAAACTAAACCCTAATTCTCATTGACTCAGGAAACCCTAATTCTAATTGACTTGGGAAATTAAATAAAATACTAACCTAATTAACCACTGATACCTAAAATAAAAATCTACATGACCAATAAAAATACAATTGACTTCCAAAATCACATGAACTAAATTTAAATAAATATTTCTTCGCGCTTCCCAAATCAGTTACCCACAATTGTGAACGATGATTTTCCCTTCATATCAAACCACTTCTTTACAAGCAACCTCAGCTTCATTGTGTAGAATATGAAAAGTGGAACTCAATGTATGAGTTTCTCAGTTTCCAACTAAACCATTAGAAGAGAGTGATTGAGTTTTGATACCAAATAAAGCATTAAGGACTGAGGAGCCATTAAAGCATGAGGTAGTAATGTGGTACCCCATGTACACGTCACACATTTTGATTGAAGAACCAGCTGAGTACAAAAAACCGTAAGTCCAAGAATTTTTTTTTCTTTTTCAGGTAAGGAGTTCAAGCACAAAGTTCAAACTACCCTTTTTTTTAATTGCTGTTAATTTCCTTACGTGTTTTTAAATTGTTTTATGTTATGTTAACTTGAATGTGCATACTTTTTTCTTATGTAGAACAACATAAAACTGTTGGATAATGTTTAAATTCTATACTTGGAATAATGTTTTTAGCTTATTAAGCTGCTTCACGTATGTAACTACATTTTGACAGTACATATTCTTTCCTGTCATTAAACTCAAAATGCTACAAAATGATTGATGAACCAGGAATGGAACATTCATTCAACTGGATAAAAACAAAACAATGCTGAAACAGTATTAACAACCAAGTTTTCCATGCAGACAAGCAAGTTGCTTATATATCTTCCTACCAGTTCTAGGGAAGAAAAACATTCTTAACACAAGAGGTGCTACAAGCAACATTTCACATACCTGAGATATCTTGAGCTTGAAGGATGCACGTCCCTGCAACATTTTACTTGGTCTTTCACAAGAAGCATATTCAATTCCATCATAGCTAGCCAAAAGAGGAGCTTCTGCATCGGTTGTGTTCTCCACAAGTGCCCCATTATCAGCATATAAAAGTGAAGCAACAACCTGTTAAGAGAAGCAATTTGTAAATACAAAAACCAAATTACTGTCAAAACCAGCATAGAATAGTTGTGATTAATTGTATGATATGCAAAAGCCAAAGATATAAACCTCAACATCCTTATTTACAGGCTGGCCCGAGGCATTCAATAAAACAACATCCAGAGAAAAGTTCCGGCGACACGATGCCTGTAAACAGAGGCAATATAGATTAGAAGAAATCCGAAATAAAAGTAGATCATTACTTGAGAATAGACAATAACTTGTACAACATTGTGCTAGAAAGAGCATTTAAGAGAAGACAAAATCCTTTGACTTAGAAATAAGAATATATGCTATAAAGAGAGGAAACTTGTTGAATTTAAATAAATATAGAAATTTATTATATGACATATGTAAGTAAGTGATATAATAATGGTTCATCACTTTTTAACAGCTTAAGCTTTTGTGATAATTTATCATGATATCAAAGTAAGGTAGTCCTAAATTAGAACCCTGTCTCCACTACACTTCCTATTTCAAAAAGTTAAAATTTCCATGTGTTGGACCCCACATATTAAGGGAGATTCTAGACCCACACATGATGGGATTGTTAGAAAAATGGTTAAATGAATAAATTCACTCTTTCCTAACCACTTAAGCTTTTGGGCCAAGTGGTACTTCATCAATTTGATTAGAATTTTATTAGCAACTTTACACATGCATCCAATGAATAATTAATATGACATAAAGAGACACATTTTAAATCAAAAGGCCTAAGCACAATAGGTATGTGCTTAATTATATTATATTAACCATTCATTTTTCTCATTATTATTTAATGTGGGACTTTACTCACACATGTACACCCAAAAATCTCCCATTCACATGTGAGTCTCTACCTTTCTGTGGGCTTCAAGATCTCTCTATGGGCCGTGAACAAGTCCTACTTGCTCCCCCTTACCTAATGGGCTTTTTCCTTCACTAGTGCATCATCCATGGGCCTCCACGTGTCAACTCCGCATGTCTTTTATCCTCCATGAGAACCTTCCACCTCACCACTATCTAGCACCATTGGCAATAATACTCCTTCGTTGGGCCTTTTTTCCAAGATCGTTTAGGTGGGCTTTATGGGCTTGCTTGGTGCAATATACCGTCCACACTCCAACAACGAAAGGGACCCATCCCTACTCCATTTGCAAGAGGGCTCCAAGTGCACACACCCCGTTCTTGCTCCAACTACAAAAGAAACCTCGATAACCTTGCCACCTTTTTGCCCCACACCATCATAGGCTCTAATACCACTTGTTAGGAGAGATAAACACCTTAGGGAGACTTCTTAAGTAGTTAATATAACATATAAAGATACATTTTAACCCAAAAGGCCTAAGGCTAATGGGTATGTGCTCAATTATGTTATATTACCCACCCAAAAGCCCAATGAGGATTCAACTATGTATCCTCAACAAATTAATCAACTAATTGGGATCGGCCACGTGTATTCTTCTATTCTATTGTAGCCTATCCAAAATGAAACTTTTTGTTACTTCCTTAATTAACATGTCCTTTTTTAGTACATCTACAAGTGTCAAAGCTACAATTCAACTAACACTTACTATTCCTATAATAATGGGATGGAGGGTGAGGTCTTGGATTCAAAATCCGCTAAAGTACATTTGCAACTTACCATACAAAACAAAAAGGAAAAAAATAACAAAAAAACAAACTACTTCTACTAGTACTATTTTAAGTCTTCCTCTAAATCAAATCATGCTCCTCACCAATGCATCAATTTCATATGACATCTTTCCCTATATTTTCACTTATCCATCTTAACTGTAAATCAGAGCTTCCTTTTATGCACAAAAACTACAAAATTACATCAATACAAGTGATGGATCTAGATAATGATGGTCATATAATTAAAATGCTATCCTGTATGCATCCTGTGTACTGCAATTGCACCCCCTTTTTGTGCTTTCTTAATGAAATTTATTACTTATCAAAATAATATATATATATATATATATATATAATTAAAAGGAGGGACATGTCAAAGGCTCAAAGCTACAACATTGGAACACAGTGGAGGCAACTCATATGCAGAGGGAATTTTATGGATCAATTTGATAATAGCCTAACAACAGTCATAGAAGATGAAGTAGAGATGAACTTAAGAAGTATCACAACAGAGATACAGCAAGTTTATACATCATAAATTATACTTTAAAAGAAATTTTAAAGAAATATCCATAAATGACTCATTTCAAACAATGAAAGATGATGCATATGACAGGATAACCAAGCAACATATAACGTAAAAGATCTTTCTAACCTTGCCACCAACAATACTCCAAACACCATCATCACCTACTTCAATTTCAGAGGCAGATGAATTATCGATAGATAATTTTAGAGGCACATCCTGGCATCGCATATGGTATTTGTCAAGTAAAAAGCAAACATACATAATTGTAGGGATTAAAAAACTAAAGCTGTGGCGCACCTTTCCCCAGTGGTCCTTAATAGATAAAGCTGGAGGTAAGACTTCAACATTGTGGACATAACCCTGCAGACTGTCACAGTGTCCACCAATATTAGCCAAGGCTAACTTCCCAAAACTACTTGTGGGCGAATCTTTGTTAATCAAGGAAGACAGTGACTTCTCCCCCACAATCTCTCCATCAATATTGAGCCGAACAAAATCAGTAGAAACCTGAAAAATACACATCAAAATAATTATCTCAATATACTTCATAAGAAACACAGAATGTGTTCACAAATATTACTAGTGACATACACCTAAATTGCTTCATGGTGTACCTCATGAAGGAATGCTCAGGAACAACCTTAAGCCAAAAGTGCAATCACATTGTGAGGCTTCAATCATTGAAAACAAACTCTCTCTCAATGCTTTTGTTCTTCCACATTTTACAACTCTGATTTTCCTTTCTGACCATTGAGAGGTTTCTTCCTTCTCTCTCTCTCTCTCTCTCTCTCTCTCTCTCTCTCTCTCTCTTCTTATATTATTCTCTTCTTTATCTTGTTTTGTTTTCCATTTCATGTTCCTATTTTCTCTATTATGTTCCTCTTTGATGGTGGGGTGAGGGGCATCTTATTCCTATTAAAACTTTCAGTCTATTACAACTTTTTTCCCAAATTTCAAATAATACATCAAGAATCACTCATTCCTTCTATTTATTAAATTTCCATATACAAACTATAGGTTTCTGTGGCTTTCCATGAATTTTAAGTTCCATGACATCTCATTTTAGAAAAGGTATCCTACCGTCATTTTATTTCTTTCTCTTTTATGACAAAATGCTAAGCTAACAGGCCAAAGTATTTAATATTTTGGCTTTTTATTAGTTTGAACTCGTTAGTGACCATCTTTTGCAAGTATGTGTAAAATGTACATATCCCTCCTACCAAACAATTACAATGAAGAATATTAATATCTTCTTTCCTCTCTTTTTTTCCATCCTTTCATTTTCTTTCATTCCACTTTTTTTTCCCAAAAAAAGCCTAAATCTTACATCAATTATGCATCAAAGATGAAAATTCATAAACTCCATAACGCGGACAACCTTAAGATCCAAACAAAAGAACAATTTTTTTTTTTAAGTTACAGAGATATATGATAGAGAAAAACAAATGTCAAAGAAATAAAATTAGCACAGCAATTAAGAACATGGATGAAGTAACACCAATACAGTTCAGCTCCCTTTATTCCTATTGGCAGGAAAAACAATGTAGAAAACTATTACAATGTGATATATACCCCCTAAAAAATAAGAATAACAACAAAAACAAAAAATATTGCATACCTCACATCCAACATGAATCCACTTTTCATAAGGAAACTCAATTTCCATGGATGCATGTGGAGCTTCAAGCCAGGAAGTGGAATTTTCAGGATCAGGAGCTTCTTTGTGCAAGAGAAGCAATGGCAGAAGCATCATTCTCTTTTTTTCATCTAGAACAAGAAAAGGAGCACTACCAACACTATCTGAGTGCACCTGCATACTAAAGGGAATGTTATCCACCAATCCATTGACAGAGTTTCAAAAAATATACATAAATATAAATATAAACTACAAGACTAACAATTACAAAAGACATTAGAAAGGTATTGTCATAGGTGAACAATGGGAACGAGAAACCTTAACCCTTAAAGACAAAACCATCTCAAAACATTGAGAGTATGAAATAATTTTATAATGTTGCAGACTGACACAGTTTGTAAAGAACTCTCAGGCCTGATCCTCACTCATATTTTCCACTCCTTTTAACAGAGATCATCTTAAAATTTCAGAGGGTTATTCAGTTGCATACTAGTTGTTATAAACAGGTGGTTTGGAAAATTTTATAGGAATTAAAAGAACGTTTTCCAATGCTTGTCAAGTACTAATAAACTATAGTACCATGAAATAGATTGCACACTAATTTTCACACACACACACAAAACAGATAGAAATGAAAAGATATAGATTATCCTCCACGTGAGTATAAAAAATGTGATTCTACTCAGATATCTGATTTGATTCATTAATGGGAACAACGTAGCATTGACTAACTGATACAAGGCATGGGTACATAAGTTAATTTGAGAAGGAACAGCAATGAGTCCTACAATTAGTCCATACAAACAAAAAACATTGAAGAAGCATGTAACACAGCTGACCAATAAAATCACAAATTCCATTAATAAATGGAGTAAGAATAACGGTTAAATGATTAATTTCGTCATTTCCTAATAGCTTAAGCTTTTGAAACTATCAAAAAATTCCCTGAGATCAAACCCTATCCCCACTCTACCTCTCATTTAAAAGTTAAAAATCTCACATGTTGAGCCCCACTTATTAAGGGGGAGACTGGGCTTACATGTAAGGGGATTGTTAGAATAATAGGTAAATGATTAAATTCATTATTTTCATAACAGTTTAAATTTTAGGGAAAATCGGTAATTTATCAGATGAAAACACGCAAGATTTTGGACAATGTTCCACTCCAGCAGCTGATAATAGAAGTAACAAACTGCAAAAAATAAAAACCTTCAAACCCCAGTTGGGTATTTAATAAACGGGTACTATCTACAATAACCCTTTAACAAATTACACAAAAACGTGAAGAAACGACAAGTGATCATCAGAAAGAACCCAACCAAAAAAAAAAAAAAAAACCCATCAATTGCACAAAAATGACAAACAACAATTTGGACTAAAAAAAAAAAAAAAAAAAGTAAAGTAAGAAAATAGGCAGTTAAGAAAAGACCTGTTGAATGATTGTAGCAGGGAATGAAGTGGAGGAGCTGATGAGGTAAACCCAAAAGCAAAGAGAGAAAGTAGTCCCTTCTTCTTCCTCCTCAATTTCCACTCTAAAATCCTTCAAAAGCGAGTACTCTCTACTTTCTGTATCATTAACCATGATTTTGATTTTTCGATCTGATTAAAGATCAAACAAACCTCAACTCAATAGACAAGAGTTGCCAAAAACCTTTCAACAAAAAATGAAATAAACCTTAAGCCCGCCAAACCCCAACTTCTCCCTCTCTCTCTCTCTCTCTCTCTCCGAAGAAGAGCTAAAATTAAAAACACAAGTGTTTGGTGACGGCTGTTAATTAACGGTTAATACTACTGTAATGCGATCCGGTTTGTTTGGGTTTTTTTTTTTTTTTTTTTTTTTTTTTTTTTAATAATTGGGTTAGGATCTACTCCTTTGCGGGTTTTAAGTGAATTCTAAGATAATCCAGTCAATCACAACCACCTCAGCTTTCCAAGTCTGATGGGAGAATTGATTTTACAAGTCATCCATTGAAAGAAACTATAGGATCTTTCTGTTAAAACCAAAAACTTATTTTCAAATTTTAAAAAATAAAAAAATAAAAACATTTTAACAATAACCACTTTGGACCCATCAAAAAAAAAAAAAAAAAAAACCACTTTGGAAAAAAAAAAAAACAAAACAAAACAAAACAAATACTCATCCACGATGCTACAATCTGCAATGTTCAATGTTTATATGTTGTGGATTCCAGTTAACTCAATTAGTAAAGTCTCTAATAATTGAATAAGACATCTAGAGTTCAATTCCCGCCTACACCAAAAACCAATTGGTGTGTTGGTCTAATGATAATGAGTTATCATTAAGAGCGGATTAAAACTTTCTCAAAAATAAAAAAAATACAATGTTCGTATGTTATGGTTTAAATAAATATTATAAGCTCTATGCTTTTATTATCAGAAAAATATATCAAAATTAATCATTAATATCATTTATTTATTTATTATATTTGTAGGGGGCTAAAAATGAGTTTCTGGCCCATCATAACTTGACCGAGAAGGGATTGCATTAAGGCCCAATACAACTAATTTATAGAGATGGATACTTTAGATCAACTCCCATCGCGTTTGATAGTCCCAATTTAGCAATTTAGTAAAAAGGGAAATGACAAGAACAATTGTATAATTCAGGGGCTATATCTATAAGAACAAGAAAGATTCTTATGTAAATTTCTTCCTCAGGCTAGCCGAGGAGCAGAGGTTCTATTGATTGCAATTCTCGGATTTACAATGATAGCTTCCTCTTTTCTCTATAGCTTTTATTTCTCTCTCTACTTTTTCCGATCCCCTTCTTAGAGGAGCTTCCTTCCTTTATATAGTTGCTAGGATTGCATCCTAGCCTTCCACTTTGACTGCTATGAATTCTTACTTGGATACTTGTCTCATCATTGTCTTACTGGTGGTGGTAGAGTAAGTTGCAAGTTGTAAGGACACTGTTCAAGGGCCATTCTACTGTTAAATGTGGCAGACTGATTTGGTACAATGCATTTAATGTGGAGGTGATGGCCCTTATCATGTTGGTTCTAGGGTGGGACCCCCATCTCCCGAGGGAAGTTTGCTCATTGGCCTCTTAGGATGGAATACTCCCCTCGGTTGTCTTGTTTGGGTTGGGCCCAATCTAATTAATAGTGAAGCCTAATTACCTCTTCGGGATGTTTTCGTGCTACGTGCCTCTACTTCTTGGGCTCCTCCCTCCCATAATAGCCCCCTCGAAACCTCATTCATTTTGACATTCAATGGAGTAGGGTTTTGGTGTGGGATGGGGTGTTGGCACATACGGGTTGTGTTCCCACGTGGAAGTGTCTTTTCAACTGCCCTAGGCACATTCCTGATGCTTTGAAAACTATAACACTGTAATTAATGTCAAATGCGGCTATCTATCCCCTACGTTTTACTGCCAGATAAGGATCCTACGGCTCAAAATTCCCCTAGTAAATGAGTGGAAAAAATACCACCCCTTTTTCACCCCAATATAAAGGGAAGTGGAGGTCATTGCTCTCACTTTTAGATAATTTTACTCCTAACTCAAAAAAGCTATCCAAGGAACCCAACTTCATTCCTTTGTAAGTTCTTCCACCATTAGCGTAGTTGTTCTCCCTTTCTTTTATTCCCGTCTTCCCTCCCCTATTTTCTTTTTTACTGCTATGGGTAGGTTTGCTATCTTAGTTGACACCCCCAAGGCTAGGAAGGCCTTCAAGGCTAAGTACAACATTCCAATTGGTGTTACCATAACACACTATAAGTTAGGAGAGTGGTACACCAAGAGACAAACCGGGGAGGCGGTTATCCCCATGATTGCCTTCATAAAAGGTGAGATGAGGATCCCTATGGGTAGGGTTATGAGGGACTTCCTAACTTTTTTTAGGCTCTGCCCTACCCAGTGTTTCCCAAACCTCTTTCGGGTATTAGGCAGCATAGATCGGTTGAATGAAAAGATGGGCGTTAATCAGACCCATCCTAATGTCAACTAGGTATATAGTTGTCAGGATAGTAAAGATATGAGGTATTTCCTTAGAACTAGAGTTCCCACAGTTAGGCTAATATCCTGTCTTCTCGAGACTAATAGAGGCATAGACGAAGATTTCCTGATCATTTCGAGAGACTGGCATGATGGGTAACATTGTCCTACCAGAGAGGAGACATTAGGTGGGGTGATTAGGGCCTAAGACATTAGCCATTCTTTAGCTAACGAAATGTCCCCCCCCCCCCCCCCCCCCCCCCCCTTTTTTGTTTTTTGTTTTTTTTGTTCCAATCTTAACCTTTCCTTCTTTGACTTTTTTGTAGATAAAGACTTTATTGCCAAGAATCGTAACTTGGTGAACTTCGAGGATCTCAACAAGATTTTAAATTCTAAGATCTTCCTCTACAAGGATAGTCAGCTTCGGACTGCCCACGTCATTCTCGGTATACTCTAATATCTACCCGTTTTTAGTCCACGAAGCACGTGATCAAGGCCAAAGACCCTCGGCTAGTAAGGATCGATGTAGTTATTGAGGGGTTTCTCATATATCCTCCTCTTAAAGGGACTTAAACAGTTGAGCTTACTGCCCAACGGGTCGTAAAGCTTATCCAGGCCGAGGAAGAGGCCATACCTTCCGAAGAAGAGTGGCAAAGGTGCTTTCCTTTGTTAACCTTGAAAAAGATTTCAAGGTCTTTAACCAGCTAGATCCGACCAAGTATTCCGAGACCAACTCTAGACCACAGGTCACAGCATAAGTCAATGCCAACCAAGGGATCACTGACATACCAGAAGGTATGGTTATCCAAAAGAACACTCCCAACTTGCTGGAACTGCTGGAGTCCTATGCCAGGGGTGCCACACCTGAAGTCCCGATTAATCTAAGGCCTCCTACCCCTATTCCATCTCGAGCCTCTCCTATTGAGCTAAGTGAGAAGAAGAGAAAGAGGGAGAGAATGCCGGGCAGGAAGGTTTCAAAGAAGGGGGAGATCCAGACCCAAGTTGCTCAAGAGACTGGCAAGGGGTCCAAGTCTACGAGGACCCAACAGAAGGAGAGTGCCACTAAAGGTACGAACTTCGAGGTCATTGTTGATCGATGATTTAGGGTCCCCGCCTAGAACCTTGCATTGGTCTTTGATGGAGTCCCTCTCCCTTCAGACTCCTCCATTAAAGACTTCCACTAGGGAAGGGCTGGCTATGTGGCCGACTCGATCGAGTAGGCATGGCTTCTCCCCCAAGATATGACAGAGCTAAGGAACCTGCAGAAACATGAAGTGTTCCTTTCCCTAAAAAGGGACTTGTCCTTGGTAAGTTTTTAAAACCCTAAACCCTTGAGCTTCTTCTTCTTTTATTTGTCCTTTTCACCACATTATTTCCTACGAGAAGTTCGAGATAACTCTCTACTCATCATTTCTTTTTTCTTTTTTTTTTACAGGCCATTCAAGCGTCTTATGTCGCTGAGGAATAGGTAGACTATGCCTTGGCCAATTCAAAGAAGAAGAGTCTCGCTGATTCGTTGTAAATAGGACTTAGGCCTTAGTTGAGAAGAAAGCCAAAGAAGCCTTCAGCAAGTTGACTGAATCTAAGAAGGCAAAGAAGAGTGCTAAAATGGTTGTGGCTGGTTTTAAAAAGCAGGCAGAAAAGCAACGTAGCCAACTTCAGAAGAGCAGTTGACTGTCCATTGAGGACCTGAAGAAGGAGTTAAAGGGTAAAGGAAAGGAGGTGTCAAAGGCTGAGCAGGCCGCTTATAAGTTGAGGCAGAAAGAGACCGAGGAAGGCCTCAAGTCTCAGCTCACAGAGGTGTGATGAGGGTTCTGCCTTCAAGTTTGGGTTGAAGCTTTAAACACTGCTTGAATGGACCCTTCCTTAGAACTAAGGAACCCAGAGAGGGTTATCATCCCCTTTGCCCTTAAAAGCACAACCAACTCTTCCACTCCCAAGACAAGTTTTGCTGCCCTAACCTCTCAACCTCCAGCTGAAGGTAGGAAAAGGAGCAAGGCCATGGACTAGGAGTTTAAAGAGTAGAAAGGACCATACATTTTTCATAATAGGGCTTTTAGTTTTGTATTTAGCCTTAGTTGTAGGGTTCCCTAACTTGTAACTCCTTCTCTTTTGACTAATGATATATATATATTGCATGTTGTGTACGACTACTTTTATTCTTCTTTTCATATATGGTACTCACTTTTATGTAGTGTGTTGGGTACTTTAAAAATGGTTACAAATTATTTTAATGCTCGACTGATTCAAGGAGTATAAATAGGACAGCAACGTGCTTTACCTTGTAAATAATTAGCTAAGCTAAGGTTTAGGAGTCAGCTCTTTATCTGAACCTTGTATACTTTAGGTTAACCCTTAGAGTGTTTTTAAGAATTAATTTACCCAAGGTAGGTAACCCGAGGAGTCGAACCTAGTCGAGGCTTTGTTTAACCCTTAAGAGTATTTTTAAGAATTAATTTACCCAAGGCAGGTGACCCGAAGAGTTGAACCCAGCCGAGATTCTATTTAACCCTTAGTGTATTTTTAAGAATTAATTTATCCAAGGTATGTGACTTGAGGAGTTGAACCTAGCAAAGGTTCTGTTTAACACTTAGAGTGTCTTTAAGAATTAATTTACCCAATGTAGATACCGTATTTTGTCCACCCTTAATTTGCGTGTTGGATCCTTAAAAATCCAAAAATATTAATTTTCCACCATGGGACCGCAGAAAGATCTAGATTGAGATGGCACAACCCGTTCAGGCATCGGAGCCCCCAATATACATTTTTAAGTCAAAATGAACAAAATGCCCCTGGTCAAACTTGAGTTGACAAAAAGTCAAAGTGGGTTAACATCACTCCAAAACCACTTTTTCATGTGATTATGTCATACCTAAGCTATTAGGAGATTTTTATTAAGTTTGACCAAGTTTGACCCGGAGTTGACTCTCGGGGGCCCTAGAAATCCTAATTTTGATTTGATGGTTGAACCGGTTGAAACTAGCACCGTTGCAAGATTATTTTATTTCCTTTTCAACGACTATTCATGAGTCGAAATTGGAGTTAAAACGGTTAAGATATCTTGAAAATTATGTTGGGCACATTAGCTCACTTTCCGAGGCCATAAATTTTTCTCCAATCATTGGAATTTCATTTGATTTGGTGTTCTCGAAACTAGACATCTAGACCTTTTCAAGGACACCAAGATCAGCTTAATCGGAGTTCGGAAAGGCATTCAAATATGTGTCCGAAGTTGAACCAGGGAAAATGACAAATTGTCGATGTCAACATCAGCCTTGGCGCACCCTAAAGGGCTGTCGAAGCTAGCTAGCGGCCCTTTTAGGGCTGCCGACAGCTGAACAATCACAAATCCACTATAAATCCCCCCTGAACCCCAAAACAAAACAAAACAAAACAAAAAAAAAAAGGAATTTTAGGCATTTTGGGAAAACTTCTGGGCAGATTCTCTTTCTTTTTCTCTCTAATTCTCTCCGAAAACACACACAAAAACCTTTGATTCTTTGCTTTTCTCCAATAATCAAGAGGTAGTGTTCTTGCTCTCATCTTCCTTTCCTTAGCGTTAGAACCTTGGATTTGAGGTTTAGGGGTGTAGATGTAGCATTTTAGCTACTATCTACACCCATTTGATTTCCTAGCATTTATCTCTTGCTTTATCTTGCTTCTAGCATGTTTTATAGCTTTCTTAGCATGTCTACTTGTTTTATAACATGTTTTTTTGCTTTGATGTTGTTCGCCTAGCCTCCTTGTTAATGCTTAGATCAATGTGTTCATGTGCTTAAAGCTTTGTTTGGATGCTATGCCTAGTGCTTGGCTATGTCTTTATATCTCTCGCCTATGCCTTTTTCTTATGCTTTGGCTACTGGGTAGGATATGGATCTAGATCTTGTGGTCTAAGCCCATATCTATAAACCTAGGCCTATAGCGAAGGGTTTGGATTAATTCCTTTATGCATGTGTTTGCTTTGCCATGTGTTTATGCTTTTGATCCATGCTTGTATGCTTAGATCTCGTTTCTTGCATCCTTGCCATGCTTCACATGTCTTGTTTCCCTTTTTAGGTTTGTGCATTTTGGTCTTTGGGGCCTTCTTGTTTGTTTGATTAAATCCTCTTCCCTTTTGTGGCTTGTTTGGACAACCATGTGTGGGAATACATCCTAGTGATGTTGGTTTGCTTGCTGCTTACCCCTTTTTCCCTTTTTCCCTAGCTTTGCATGTTAGGGTTTCTCATGTCAACCCCTTTGTGTGCCTTATAACATGTTTACCTTTCCCCTTTGTGTGATAACATGCTTTGCTTCCTTTGTGCTTGTTCCGCGTGCTTTGTGCCATCTTGTTTGGCTTTCTTTGCTTTGTTTGCGTCCTTTGTTTATATGCTTATGCATGTGTCTTTATGTTCTTGTTCATGTCATCAAGCTCAGTTCATACCCGTCTTTGTACACAAGATCCCGAGTCCCTTTTAGGAACTTTGCTTGATGGCACACATGTTGTCCATACTCCAATATGATGGAAACTTCAATATGATGGAACTACAAACACCAAATGCAAGCTAAAAGGGCAAATGCAAGCTAGGAGAGGCAAGCCCAAAAAAGGGTAATGTTTAGTAGATTAGGAGGCTTAGCTTTCTCAAGTGGTTTCTTTCTCTCTCCTAGGCTTTTTTTTTAGGAACCATGTATCTAGATTAGGCTTTTCTTTTCTGTACCTTGCTTGGGCCGTTTTGCTTGGGTATAGCAATGTTTTTTTTTTCTTTTTTTTTTTTAATATTTCATGTACCTTACTGGGCCATACCTTGGAACTTTGGCAATGTCTACTTTATCTTCCAACTCTGTGTGCTTGCATCGTGCATGATGTATGTGTGCGTGTGTGTGTGTGTGTGTGTATATCTGCTTGTTTATGGGTGATCGTGCACTTTGTATGATGGACTCCCATGGTTAGGGGAGCGACCCTCTCATAACTGTGGGTGCTCTTGACCTTATGGTGTGGGTATGCACTCAAGGCGACTGCCATATATGCATATTCATGCCATATTGTTTGCATGATTATCGCGGTGTGATTGTTCCACTCCATGTCAGCTAGTGACATTGGTTTCCCCGTGCATGCGACATGCATTAATATGTTTGATGCTTTGGTGGGTTTCAGCTCGCCCGAATATGAACATGTCAAAGCGTGCCGAATACATAGGCAAGAAACCTTGTCGGTGCACCATAGCGCACGAAACATGGAACTCTGTCGAATTTTCATTGTGAAAATAGGGCACCTTTGTTGCCTTATTCTCACAACGAAAGCTTGATGAGAATATCATTTTATGTGCTATGATGCACTAGAGGCAAAACATTGCCAGATTTTTGCCACAAAAATAAGACGAAATGCTACTAAATTTTCGTTGTGGAAATTTGGTAATGATCCCAAAAATCTCAAAGCCCAATACTGTTAAAGCCTCAAAAACTAATGCCAATAGTTTGTTTTTAACTACCAATGTCCAAAAATTAAGATTTTATCAAAACAAAGGATTGTCTCTGGACAACGTTGTGGGGTACCTAATACCTTCCCTGCACATAACCAAACTTCTGAACTCAAGAATCAAGATTTTTTTACCCGTTCACATTAGATTAGGAAAAACAACATTTTTCTTAGCCTAGGATTGGTAATAAAACCAAATAGAGTCAAGTGACCAATCACACCTTAGAAAAAACCCAATGATTAGTGGTGACTTCACTTACCTTTGGTAATAATAGTTTAAAATTGACTTATTCAAGTCACACACCAAAGGTCCTATACCCTCATTTCACAGCACCCGAGCTCGAAGAAGCCGCCTCAAGGCGCGTAAGCATTGCCACGATGAGTAGTCAACTGCTGCAAGGCATCAACACCTAAGGCAGTTGACCCAAGGAGTCGAACCCAGTTGAGATTCTGTTTAAACCTTAGAGTGTCTTTAAGAATTAATTTACCCAAGGTAGGTGACTCAAGAGTCAAATTTAGCCAAGGTTTTGTTTAACCCTTATAATATTTTCAGAAATTAATTTACCCAAGGCAAGTGACTTGAGGAGTTAAACCTAACCAAGGTTCTGTATAAATCTTAAAGTGTCTTTAAAAATTAATTTACCCAAGGTAGGTGACCCGAGGAGTCGAACCCAGCTGAGGTTTTGTTTAGCCTTTAAAGTGTCTTTAAGAATTAACTTACCCAAGGCAAGTGACTCGAGGAGTCGAACCTAGTCGAGGTTCTATTTAACCGTTAAAGTATTTTTAGGAATTAACTTGAAAGGGTTGGTCCTCCCTCTTTCAAACTCCCCAGGTTAATGTAGATGAGTTTAATAATAGTAGTAACACATCAACGTGCATGAAAATTAAATAAGGCATACCATGAATAAAAACAGTACTTCTTATTAACAGTAATATCTTCACAAGTTTTTTACATTTCATGGCCGGGGGAGTAGGTTCTTCTCCAAGTCTTCCAAGCAATAAGCCTCAGTTCCTGCTACTGATGTGACCCGATAGGGCCTTTCCCAATTGGGTCCAAACTTCCCCCATGCTGGATTCTTCTTACTCCCTACGACCCTTCTCAAGACTAGGTCCCCAGACACAAATGCTCTTCCCTTAATGCCTTGGTCGTATCCTTGTTTGAGCTTCTGCTGGTAATGGGCCAACTTGACAGTAGCGATTTCCCTCTTCTCCTCGATCAAGTCCAGGCTGGTAGAGAGGAGCTCCTCATTTTTGTTGCCATCAAACTGGTCGATTCTCATCGCCGGGAACCCTATCTCGAGGGGGATAACAACCTCATAACCATACATCATAGAAAAGGAGTTTCGCCAGTTGATCTCTTCGGTGTGGTATGATATGCCTATAGAACATGGGGCAATTTGTCTACCCACTTGCCATTTGCCTTGTCCAACCTCTTTTTCAACCCGTCCACTATAACTTTGTTGGTGGCCTTAGCCTGTTTATTACTTTGGGGATAAGTAGGTGTAGAATACCTGTTCTTTATTCCCAATTCACAACAGTATCTTTGAAAGACTTTGCTATCGAATTGGAGGCCATTGTCTTATATGAGAGTATAAGGGACACCAAACCTTGTGACAAAATTTCTCTAAACAAACCTCTTAACGTCTAGATCTCGGATGTTCGAAAGGGGTTCTACTTCGACCCATTTGGTGAATTAATCAATCCCAACAAGGAGCCATCTTTGGTTTCCAGTTGCTTTTGGAAATGGCTCGACAATATCTAATCCCTACTATGCAAAAGGCCATGGACTGGAAATAGGGTTGAGGATCCCTCCTACCTAATGAATGTTCGGGGCATATGTAATTGAGCTATTTATTGTTTTTGTTTGTTTATCCTTCTTCTTTAATTTCTAATTGCTCGCATTCATTGTACCCTTTCTCATATGTCCATGTCTCCCTAAGCCCAAGGCTTTATTAGATGATGACCCTACTAGCCTACTAGCTACTCATGCATGCACAAAAGAGTTGGTTGGCACACACTTGTCCAAAGTTGGTGAGAGATAATATTCTTTACTAATGATAATAATAATGTGTGCTTTTGTTGCATTTCTTTTAGTAAATTTACGAATCTTATAGTATACCCCATTCATTTGGTTTAGATAATGTGACACCAAAGATTATTACTATTAGTTGTTATATTATATGTGCCTATAAAATTAAACCTAAAGATTGTATGTACGACTCCATATAACTTGGCTTGGACTAGCTTAGCTTAATAAAGCTAAACTAGTTTGGCTTATGTGCCTAAAAAAGGAGCCCATATACTCACTCTAATTCCAAAAATAGACCTCGTGGGTCCTATTTTTGGGACAAATGATATCTCCATGATTACCAACTTGCAATTGGGGTATCTTAGGCATAACTAAGTGCTGTTAACAAAGTTTTATATTTGACAACAACCAAAAAAAAAAAATGAGAACGAGGGTCACATTCATTTCATTAAAAGTTTTTTAAGGACAATACTTTACTAAGAAACATTATTATAGATAAAAGATCTTGTCAATTTTCACCTAGAATCTATGGATTCCTTAAGTTGTTTCTGTTCCTTTTTGTTTATATTTTGTGTCTACTTCTTTACTGGAATGATAAAATTGTAGTGTTTGTGATTTCTTGAGTATTTATTATGTAGCTCACTAGGATGCCTTAGAACTTTATGAAGGTAGGACAGAAGTATTACTGCCAGCAGTAATATGTGTTTATGTTTATATCAATTAAAACTTTATCTTATGAGTCTTGGAAGCTTCAATGATGAGATAGTTCATTAATTTAAATTTGTGAAAATGGTGCTTCTAGGTTTTGCTTATTGAGATTTTTTTTTATTTTTTAGGAAGTATGTTGCTTGATATTACCCTTTTTCTCATATCTGCAAGCAATCATAATCTCATTTTCCTTTTCTTTTCTTTTTAATGTAGGCTGTTCAATTTTCCTTTATAGCAACATTTGTAGACAGGCATTTGCCATCTAGCCAGGGGAAAAAAAGGGTTATAGCCTCGTTTTTAAAATGTGGCTATAACTGTTCCCTATAGCCGCCTTTTATAAATGCGGCTAAAGTATGTCCTATAGCCGCGTTTCTAAAAAATGCAACTATTGGTCTTGGCCTATAGTTACGGGTTTTAGGCCACGACTGAAAAATGCAGCAAAAAAAAAAAAAAAAAGCAGCTATAGGCCGAATTGACCTATAGCCATGTTCTCAGTAGCTATAACCGCATTTTTAAAACGCGGTTGTAGGACTTTTTTTTTGTAGTGTTTCTCTTTCTCCTAACTACACCGGCTGTAGGTCTCTCTTAGTCCCTCTCCCTTTCATGTGGTTCAGTCCTTGGATATTTGGAGATTTAAAGTTCAAGTGAGATGGGTAAAGTTTGTGGAGTAAATTGGCTAAAATAAAAGTTGGGGGGGGGGGTGTCATGACCACTCCCTTAGAGGTTTTTTTTTTTTTTTTTTAGGGTCCCCACTCCCTTAAAGTGTAGGAGGCATATGAGCATTTTTCCCAAACTATTTCATTTTTTAATGTTTGGCAGCAACCTTAAATGTGTTAAAAAATAATCTCATAACTTCCTTTATTTAGCTTGCCATAAAATAAAGTTGTTTTCTAAAAACATTTGGTGGAAAATAATTTCTAATAAATAAGCCATACTTTTTATATTGATCAAAGATAATTTTCCTTTAATTCAATTTTTCTAATGCTAACAAACATGGGAAAACATAGAAAACTATCTTAACCCAAAGGAATTATAGTTAAGTGTCCATTTTTGTTATGGGATTATCGTTAAGTGTCCACAAACTCTCATTTTGCTTTGCTTTGATGTTTTTGAATTAAAAGAAAAAAATCCAACAAAATCTACGTTTCCTATCTTTTGGTTGTAGCTGTTTCATTTGATAGATTGAAAATGTAAACCAAGTTCTCATATTCGGTTGAATGAAAATATTGAGTTTGTGATGGGTTTAATGTCTTTTCCTTATGTTTTTAGTTTACTTTGGCCTAATTCTTTTTTTTTTTTTTCCAAAATAATAATAATAATAATAATAACTAGTCGCTAACTTGTGCGATGCATGGGATAGTTAAATAAAAATTAAAAGTATATATTTTGCTTAAAGGTCTATGACTTGACTTAAAAAAATGTATAACTTGAAAATAAATGAAAATAAGTAATTTTTTGTTCAATATAATGGTTTAGAAAAATTCTTTTTCTTTTATATCATTGGTTCCACATAATACATTCCGGTGTGAGCTATACTATGGTGATGACTTTACACAATACTCAACTGCAATTAAATCAATATCCACCACCAGTATAATCTATGTTATCTTGATAGTAGATCTACAAATTGCATTCTTATATCCTCCATCATTTAGAAGGTAACTAAAGTAATGATTGTATGTAATGTATAAATTTTATTCTTTTACAATAAAAAATTATTAAAATAAAAATAAAATCTAATGTTCTGGATATTTTTTGAAATAGAATTTTAATTTTCTTAAAACTTAGTTAATAGAATTTCTATTTTACCTAAAGGTGAACTATCACAATTAATGAGAATTTAACCTTTTTTTTTTTTTTTTTTTTTTTTTTTTTTTTTTTTTTTTGCAGAGAAAAGATAACCATAGGCCCAATTTTTATTTTATAGCATAGGATATTACAGTTAGATCCGTACCATATGTAATATGTTAATCTATTATGATAGTTCCATATAATATCCTAATACCTATCTAGATGAGTTTTCTCTTTAATGATGCCATAAAGGATGGAATTTAATAGAAGTCATTTAAGATCCAATGTATCCAGTAATTTTTTTTTAAAATGTAATTTCAAGTCTTTTCATTGTAAATTTTTTTTAATCATAAAATAGACTCAATCTAAACTCTAAAGGAAAGTATTCGGAATGATCGCATCATTGATACTAAATCATGATGGTTGCAAATAGCAATATTATTATTCATGATTAATCGATGAATAATGAAACTGTGAATTAACAATTTAACAATTCAAATACCAAGTTTAAGCTACAACAACACATATACAAAAGACTCCAAATATTGGAACATACTTCTTCTACCATTTTCATTATTCAATCAAAACCGTAGTTTCAAAGATAATTCCAATTCAATTAAACCCATTACATACATACACATGAACGTAAAGAATTCCCAAAATAAAAACAGCAATCTCCAAAAGCCTCTGCCTAATACAATCATTTTTTTTTTCTTCAGATTGTGCATTCTTTAGTTCTTTTTCCTTTTATGTTTCATCAAACTTTTTCTAATTGACCAAAATATCTCTCATATACGTTAACATTACACTTGATACGAAAATTTTACATACATTTTGTTTTGAAGGCACTCCAAGAACCAAAATCAATGCAAGAGACTGTACAGCAGAGTGGTTGGAAGAATAATCCAAAAAAAAAAAAAACTATTTAAAATATAGTATAGGGTTATGGATTCCTAATCAAATTTGTTTATATAATTTTTTTTAAAGGATGAATATGTTAGTAGAGTCCATTTGATATAAAATTTAAATCCTATTGAAATTAAAAATGATATATATTTGTTGAGTCTCATTTGATATAATTATAGAGTTTAAATCCTATTGAAATTTTAATTTCTAATTAACATTAATATAAAAAAATGAAAAAAAAAAAAAAAGAAAAAGAAAGAAGAGAAACAAGACGTGATTGATAGATATAAGGAAATATGATAGATTTTTTTTTTTTTTTTAAATGTCATTAACGTAGATATTATCAAATTAATGGAGATATATTCCCTTTTTTGGGATAGATTTATGTTAATGGAGTTATTATATAGTTGGTTAGGATTATCTAAAAATTCCTTGATTAGGTGATAAATTAGGTCTCCTTGGTTGTATAGCACCAAACAACTAAATTTATTTTTTTTCAAAAGAAATTTAATAAATTTTCTGAAAGAATTTTCTAAAATCGAAAGAATTAAATCAAAATAAATATTGTAAATAAAAATGCTGATGTGGAAAATTGTGGAGAGATCAACCAAAAGTCAAAGGCTTTGGTTGTGTGTGTGTGTATATATATATATATATAGAGAGAGAGAGAGAGAGAGAGAGATAACAATCTTATGTGGCAGTCTATGTGACATCCTAGGTAGTATCAATATTAATTTTTAAAATATTATTGTTAACAACATTAGATTTTTTTTGTCATCCAATACTTAACATTGTAGAGGTCTTTTATACTTCTAGGCTAAGGCTTTATGTAGTGGGTAAAAGAGTTGAGTCTAGCTCGTTATCTCTATAGGATCTACTCAGAGCCGGTTTGTGCACAAGAAAAGACACCCCTAAAAAAAGACAAGAAGCAATGGATGTGTGTATATATAAATGGGTTATAGTAGAAAAGTCAATATGAATAGCATGTCAGTGATTAAGCATAGTTAGAGTGGCAGAATCAATATTTATAAACAAAGAGTCTCCACAGGAAGTGAGCTAAAGAGAACCCAAGCCCCAAATTATACAACTTTATTATCGGATTAGGCCATAAAGTTGTACATTTTGGAGGAAGGGTCAGGATAGCTACTTTTCATTCAATGAATTTACAAAGAGTGGGTTTGTTACATGAGGGAGGGAAAATATTTACTTGTTGATGCATGTTGTTTCTACCGTATACATTTTTTTATCTTTCTAAGTCTTACTTCACTCTTTCTCTTTTCTCTTTTCTTTCCTATTCAACTCTCTGCTCTGATTGCCTAAGTCCCTATCTCCCTTCCTCTTATGGGTACTGTTCCTATTTATACACCAAATCAAGCTTGTGTGATTTCTCTCTTTTACCCTCATTACTCACCAACTATTTTATCTATTGTAAACACTTTTCAGAGGTCCCTTAATAAATTTTCTGCAATTTGGTGCTATAAAATTGAAATAATTAAATCAAAATAAAAAATATAAATAAAAAATGATGACGAAATTGTGCAGAGATCAACTAAAAGTCAGAGGTTTTGGTTTTGTATATATATATATATATAGAGAGAGAGAGAGAGAGAGAGAGAGAGAGAGAGAGAGAGAGAGAGATAACAATCTTATGTGGCAATCTATGTGACATCCTAGGTAGTATCAATATTAATATTTAAAATATTATTGTTAACAGCATTAGATTTTTTTTGTCATCCAGTACTTAACATTGTAGGGGTCTTTTATACTTCTAGGCTAGGGCTTTCTGCAATGGGTAGAAGAGTTGAGCCTGGCTCATTATTTCCGCAGGATCTGCCTAGAGCCAATTTGTGCACAAGACAAGAAACCCCTAAAAAAAGACAACAAGTAATGGATATGTGTGTGTGTGTGTGTGTGTGTGTGTGTGTGTGTGTGTGTGTATGGGTTATAGCAAAAAAGTCAGTACGAATAGCATGTTAGTGATTAAGCATAGTTAGAGTGGTAGAATCAATATTTATAAACAAAGAGTCTCCACAAGAAGTGAGCTAAAGAGAACCCAAGCCCCAACTTATACAACTTTATTATCAGATTAGGCCAAAAAGTTGTAAAGTTTGGAAGAAGGGTCAGGATAGCTACTTTTCATTTAATGAAATTACAAAGAGTGGGTTTGTTACATAAAGGAGGGAAAAGATTTGCCTATTGATGCATGCTATTTCTGCCGTATACATTCTTTTATCTTTCTAAGTCTTACTTCACTCTTTCTCTTTTCTCTCTTCTTTCCTTTTCAACTTTCTACTCTGATTGCCTAAGTTCCTATCTCCCTTCCTCTTATGGGTACTGTTCCTATTTATATACCAAATCAAGATTGTGTGATTTCTCTCTTTTACGCTCATTGCTCACCAACCATTTTGTCCATTGCAAACACTCTTCAAAGGTGCCCACTACCCTTCTAGCCATATGGATTCTCCCTCCACTACTTCTGAGCATATATAATGTTTTCTTTCTCTTCCACTATCTATCCCATGACAAACTCTCATCCATTTTGTTTTGCCGTGTACCTCTCTCTCCCCTTTGAATGGTAAAACCTTGGGTCTCTTTCTACCAACCTCTCACCCAATATAGGTAGTAAATTGTTCTAGCCAATTTACTACCTATATTGGGTAAAGGTGTTTTCCCAACAGAGCACCTCCCAAAAAAGGTTCTAGTAGGATATCGGAAATAAGCTCTTTTCTTCCCTCCATCAAACCATACCCTTTTTGCAATCCTTTTGGTCATTGGCCCACCTTCTTAGCATTAGCTAGGTTACAAGTTGGTGGTGCTCTGTCATTACATCCTTACTTTCTTCCTTCACACCTTGTTTTCTTCTAGGAATGGCAATGGGTTGGGTTTAAGGAAGGCTTTTGTATGCCCGACCTGCCACTCGCTACCCGCCTTCCAAAACCTAAACCTGCCCCATTAACTAAACATGTTTTTTAACCCACAAACCCGCCTCGCGGGGCCCCTTCATTAGCCTTGCTCCGCTATGCTACTTCAGGGCCTAATCTAAAGAGTAAAGCCCCTAATCCATGACCCAATCTTTAAAAAAAAAATTTATGTTTTCCTGATTTCTCATACAATAATTTTAGATTTATGATTTTCCCTTTCAAAATCACAAACACAAATACAAATCCTATCACAAACACAGAAATCATAAACACAAACTCACATTTAACAATAAAATAAATTATAAATAATAAACATTCATTAATGAAATTAAAAAAAAAAAAAAAAAGTAAAACGTTAAGATTCACAGCTTTGGCAATGAGAAAGGAAATGGACCCAAAAAAAAAAAATGGAGAACTATTGGCCTAAGCTCTCCTTCTCTAAGCTCTATCTCTTTCTCCTACTTGGCCTCTCTATATCTTAGACCACCAAGGCTCTATCTTGGATCATTATCGCCACCATCGGCGGTGTTTTCAACCATTAATCCCACCTCTAGGCTGAAGCCCAGGCCTGACCTCCACTCCTCTTCTTTGATCTAAACCTTTCTCTCCCTCTGAAACTCCATGGTCAACACGACCAAGAGCTCCTCCAATCATCGCGAAAGGGTCTCTCTACCTGTCTTGACCTAAACCTCACACATCTCTCTTCGATCTAACCTTTGTGCTTCTTTGTGACAAACAACAACCACAACGTGATAAGAGTAAGGTAAGGGTGAGGGTGATTGGGTGAGGGGCGATTGAGAGAAAAGAATTGAGAGAAAATAAGTGAGAGTGAGTGAGGGTGACGTGAGAGGTGGCTGGATGGGTTAAGAGAGAATTAACAGAGTTAGTGTTAGGGTTTGTTATAAGCGATATATATATATATATAGTTAGGTTTTTTTTTTTGTTTTTTTTTTTTTGTAATTTTACTTTTTGTCTACATGGGTCAAGTTCGAGGCAAGTATTACTAATACCTACACTCGACCCATACTTGCTTTGGGTTGGATAATTAAAACCTAAACCCAACCCTAATGTTTCATGGGTCAAGTTGGATACCCGCGAGTCGAGGGCATTTTGCCATCCCTATTTTCATCCTTACCAACGCATTTTCTGCCACTGTCATTTGGTTTTGTCCCTTCTCTTCTTCATTCAGACAGAGGCTTCCCACTCATATTCATCCTTTATAGAAGATGATGTGGGCTTACTGGGCTTGTCTCACTTCGTTTGACTGGGTTGGGCCCGTGGGTCTTTTAAGGCCCCTCCTTTTATTGCTTTCCATTAATTCTTGCCGAGTTGGCCTGTTAGGCCTTTTGCCTTATTCCTTATTCCTTGGGCCCATTCAAGGCCCATTCTTACTTCTTGAAGAGGGCCATCTCACCGTGGCCGACTCTTCCACATTTAACATAGACTGAAGTGGGTCAATGTGCCTTATTCCTTGTTCTTTTATGGACATTCCTTCTCCTTGAGCCCTAGCTTGGGCCATGCTTATAAACTTTTTGGATCTTAGGGGGTGTGGCCCTATTGCTTTGCTTCTATTCTCTAATCTTTCATTTCTTTTTTCTTGGCTTGGTTTAGGCTTTTCAGCTGTTGGGTCTTTGTGCCCATAATTGTTAAAAATGGGTGGCAACAAATGTTAGAGACTATTTTGACATAATATCAAAAGGTTAGGGACAAAAATGATAATTAAGTTTTTTTTTTTTTTTTTTTTTCAATAAATAATTAAACCTTCTTAGAGCACTAGCATCTGGGATGCCAAAAAAGTTCTATTTTACACCCTCAAAATCTACTTTATCTATTTTTCTATCTCATTTTACAACTCACCCAACATCACAGTTTCTATTTTTACATACAACTTATTAAAATAATATAAACTACACCAACAAATAATATAAAAAACTCAATTCTCTCTCTCCTATTCACTGTTTGTCTTCACCATAGCCTTTTCTTTATACCCATATCCATTCATGGATTCACCATAGCGAAACAACCCATAACCATAGCCACCATGGTACCACAACCACCAACAACAAATACCCAGCATCAAATACACACCACCAATAAATACCCACCATCAAACACCCACACAAAATACCCAACATCAAATACCCACTACCATCAAACTCCAATCATCAAACACCCACCACCATATACCCACCATAAAACACCCATCACTACCAATACCCACCATCAAACACACCCCACCAACAAATACCCACCATCAAACACCCACACAAAATACCCACCACCATCAAACACTACCACCACAAATACCCACCATCAAACACCCACACCAAACACCTACCACCATTAATACCCACCATCAAACACCCACCACCATTAATACCCACCATCAAACTCCCACCACCATATACCTACCATCCATAGGTGAAGATAGGGAGGTGCCAAGGGGGGGCCATGCAAGTCTATCCAAGAATCAAGTGAAGAAGTGCTGGATTTCAAATTTCGACAGCTAGTATCTATTGAGGTTTAAAAGGCTATTTAAGCACGATGCTCGACAACTACTCGATAGATAGGGTATCTATTGAAATTTAAGAAAATCAGTTTTTTAGATCTGATTTCACTCCAATCCATGAATAGATGTTTAGGCTTTCTTTTCTCACAACCCTAAACATATATAAGGATTCTTTTAAGGGCCGTCACAGCTGATGCAACTCAATGCAAAAGTTTTTCACAAGCATATTGTGAATTGGAGACATATGCCCTAGTTCATCTTTCTATTCAAGAAACTGCTATGTTTGTACACCGTAGGGTTTTGTAACCAAGGAGCTTCATGATTTTCATCATATTGATGAATTGAAGAACTTTACACCTAACATCTTTCTCAAGTTAGTGAGTAAGCCGCGTATTGGGATCCGCGCATTGAATTCGTTAGTCACGTATTGAGAGCCGTGTATTGAAAGGAGAGATTATCACTACTAAACAAGTCCAATTGGGTATTGGGGTTAAGGTTCAACTATAGTGAAATCTCGAAATGTGTGAAAACACAAGAGCTTGTTTAGACCCCTAATTCAAATTACGGCTTGGTTGATTTTACATTGACTTAATACTAAGTGCGGAATAGTGTAAACACAAGCATACAAACATGAGAACTACTCTAATCCATATTTAAAGCAGCACAGCAGTAAAATGAAATGAACAAGAGTAGGGAAGAGAGATCCAAACACAGATAACACCAAGATGTGTTATCGAAGAGGAAACCGAAGAACTCGGAGAAAAACCTCTTCGCCGCCCTCCAAGCGGAAATCGATCCACTCAATTAGTTGGGATACATGGGTAAGCAAGAGACCCTCCAAGCCTAATCTACCCTCTGTACCTAAGCCCTCCAAACTCCTACTCCAACAAGGCTTCTCGGAATCGTATATTGTCTAGCTCTCTGGATCCCGCAACAAGCTCCATGTTGCATTTGCCATCCTTGGCTTCTTCCAATGTTTCCCAGCAGCACCAAAACCTCATTGGACACTCTTAAAAGGTGTGGTAAGTGTTTGGGCTATTGACCTCTCAATGGTATGGAAATGGAGAGATAGGAGATGAGGAAATTCTACAAACAAATGTGTAGAGAATTGTTCGATGAACAATTTCTAACTCTCAAGTGTTTTAGCTAGGGTTTTCTCTCTGAAGCTCTCTCTTACATTTATGGGTAATGTGTGTATAAATAGTGTAGGCACAGAAAATGTGTATCAAACTGGACAGGCTGGCAGAACAGAATGTCTCGCGGGTGTCTCGCGAGAAGGCCTTACCCGTGAGATACTCGCGAGACACAGCTGTCTCCATCTGGCCTGACTCTTCGCATTCCAGACATGTGCAAGGCACATGCTTCCTTTCACGAGATGCTTAGTCGCGATATATCCGCAAAAACTCTTCAGTCTTCAATAGCTTGAGTCTTCACACTCTCTCTCACTATCACACAACCCTTACAATAAATTCCCACAACAAATACAGGGTACAAAAGATTGAATAAAATTTACAATCAAATTTGGCACGGAATAAAAGCCAACAAAATACATATTTATAAATCACAGCTTTACATATAGGTTGGTATAAGGTACTGGGATTTCTTTACTTGTAACCGCTTCTTTAGAAGTCATTCAGTTCTCATACACCTCAACTTTTACTTAATGGGTACCATGTGAGCATGAGTATCAATGTGGTGTTGAGCTATCTCGAGATCGATGCCGGGCATATCTTTATAGGACCATGCAAACATTTCTTGAAATTCTATGAGAAGCTTTTTGAGATCTTTTCTTTCCTTTTCATTTAGGGTTGAGCCAATTTTAATTAAGCAAGGATTCTCATCGTTGCCCAAAGTAATATTTTCAAAAGTTGGTTCCATAGGTTCAATTTTCTTTTCCAATTGTTTATTAATTTTATTTTCAAATTTATTAGAATCATTTAAGTGTAGAATTTCAATATTATGGGACACGTCAAAATAAGCCAAATCAGAATTCATCTTATTGAAAATGTTGGGAAGTACATTGGAACTTGCATTACAAAATTTCTTTCAATCATTCTTAGAAAACCCAATCCAAGTATAGTTATTGAGGTGCCCCTCAGTAAGTACGATGATGTTAGAAGGATCACTTGGCTCTTCATTGGTGATGGCAAACATGTCCCCCTCCATCTTCAGCATAGTCTCTGATGAGGTTTGGAAAATCAATAGGCTGAATGCTTTGGGCTTCAACGGCAGTTGGATGACTTGAAAAGAAAGAAATGAACTATCAAAGGTGACCGAGATGAGCTAACCAAGGACCCTCCGATGGTTAAATCAGTTTTCTCTCTATCTCAGGTATTCTAAGTGTAGAAATAGTGAAAAAGTACCTTGGGTTGATGGGGTTAGGTTCCTTTTATAAAGAGTTCTTGAGTGGGTCTATTTGTTAGGCTTCACCTCCATTGTGGAAGATGTGTGGGTGTAGTGGGGGTGTTAGGATTTCGGGGAACTCACCCCCACATCTTGGAATAGTGGAACGTGGTTCGATTACTTAGTGTGAGAGACTACGAAAATTGGGGTTGCTCTAAAAAAAGAGATTTGGGTGCTTTTAAGGGCACCTCTCTTTTTGGGTAAGTGGTGTGGAGTCCCCGCTTATTTTTTTATACAAAAAAATAAGAAAAAAAAAACTAAATACAAAATACATGATCAAGATACTTCATTGTCATTGATTGAATAATGATAAATACAATCTTGGCAAATTAACCCTTACAATGCTTTGAGTCCTAGTTACAATCTATGTAAAAGAATACAAAGCTTTAGTTCCTTGTTACAATCTACCAAAAATAAAAAATAAGACACTAATCTACCTAACCAAAAACCTAAGTCTGGACAGAGACTGGTCTTCCAAACTCTAATGACCAATATACCATTTTTGCATGATGTGAATGATGTTGAACATACATGACAGACATTGACTAAAATTAATTTAAGTAAATTTATCTTAGGAATGTATCCTCTATTTTAGAAAAATTCAGATCTGTTTTGTGAATAAAAAAAATTTGATTTGTAAAGAAAAATCAGATCGGTTTTTGAACATATCATTAAAAAAGGCTTTTGAAAAAAATGGATTCACACTCATGAGATAAATTTATTTTACATGCATCACCTATTAAGAAAAAGAAAAGACTTCAACCTAAATTTTAATTTCTTCTTTTAAATTCCAAAATCTACAATTTTGTGTCAAAGAAAACTTTCCTAAAACAAAAATCAAATCTGTATTTAATGAAAATACAGATTAGTTTTGTGTTAAAAAAAATTAGATCTGTATTTAATGAAAATACAGATAAGTTTTTCTATGTGTTAAAAAAAAATCAGATTTGTATTTAATGAAAATACAAATCAGTTTTATGTGTTAAAAAAAAAAATCAAATCTGTATTTAAGGTGCGTTTGAATACCGCTTATTTTGCTGAAAATTGAAAACAATAAAAAGGTTACTGTTCACGCTGAAAGTACTGTGCATTTGTCTTAATGCACTGTTCATGGGAGTGTAAGAGGCGCTGGTTCCAAAAAAAAAAAAAGAAAAAAAAAAGTGGAAAACCCAGACGCCAGCATTTTCATTCGTATCTAAACCAACACTTAATGAAAATACAAATTAGTTTCATGTGTTAAAAAAATCAAATATTTATTTAATGAAAATACAGATCAGTTTTATGTGTTGAAAATCAGATTTGAAAAATTCAGATTTGTTTTGCGTGTTTTAAAAAAATCTTTGGCATTAGATTTTGAGATTCAAAAGAAAAAATCACAATAGACAATCATCTAAGAACATATTTAAAAAAACAATTTAAACAAAACATGGCAATTATATCAAAGACCAAAAATAATAAAATATCCTAAACCTATTCATGCATCATCAATCAAAATTAATAAAGAAGACTAGAAAAAGAAAAGAAATTAACTACCTCTTGCACGTGTGCTCTTCTTAGTGAAATGATATTTTAGGATTCAAAGAAATTTATTCAACTCTTTGAAGCCTAAAATATTTTGCTTACATAAAAGAAATTCCTAAGGCAAGAGCCTCTAGAACGTCTTTAACGTAAGGGAGAATTGAAAAGAAGAGATGAGCCAAAAAGAAGGGGGTTAGAAAGCGTGAAAAAGTGTGCTAAATTTTGAGAGGCATCCTTTATTTATAAGGGTGAGAATGCTTCGAAAAATTAGCTAAATGATCAGAATACGAACTGGGACGCATCCTTATCTCTAAAAAATCGAAAATAATAAAATTTATCTTAATCCAGGAGCCCTTGGGCCGAGTCGTGCATTTGTGCCAATCGACACTCCAAGAGTGACGAAAGGCCCTCTTGGGTGCTGAATCTGGGTTTGAGTTTTGGTCCACTTTGGACTCATTTTTTGAGGTTTTTTAAGCCGGGACTTGCACTTAGACATGTTTTAATCCATATTCTAAAAATTAAACTTCTTTTTTGATAATTCAAGTCTTTTTAGTAACAATTATCTTGTAGATAAATACTTTAGAAAATCTTGATTATCCACAATTTTGTTGTTATCTGATTATCCTCCTTATTCCCATCATGCAAGCCTATTTTTGACACTAACTAACAACCAATCGCAAAATTATTTAATTAATTTTAATTGTCTAACCAATTAGAATTAATTTAAATTAATCATGCGTGGCCGGTTCCACCCAAAAAAAAAAAAAAAAAAGCATGTAGACCGTGCAAACTTGATCATGCAATATCTTTCAATCCGATGGTCTGATTTGGAAATCGGACATATCTTCGTGACCGTTAGAATCTCAAGGTCATTTTTATGATATGTAATGAATTAATTAATGCATGAAATGCAACTATAATTTTTTTGGGTATATGAATGGTCATTCTAGCCATCTTCCTTGATTAAATTATAGGTGCAAAATCGAGTGTCTACAGATAGAGCTTGCAAAGCAAATGTCAATGTAAAACAAAGACATTGATTTTAGTTGCCATGATTTAATTGAGGTTGATTTGTCAAAGATTGTCTAGCCCTAGAACACAAAACTTTGGGACAAAAACTAGTACCTTGCTATTTTGAAAAATGAAAATTGTGAATTCTTGACCTACTTGACAACTGATAAATTTGAAATGAATCTTGAAATCTGAGGTGATTGAGAGGCTTCTCTATCTCAGTCTGAATCTGGGTGGTCGATCAAGAGGCTTCTCTACCTTGACTTGAATGGAAGGTCAATTAAGGGGTTTCTCTAGCTTGATCTGAATGGATGGTAATCAAGGGGCTTCTCTACCTTGGAACCTGGATTGTAGTGACCAAGGGGCTTCTTTACCTCGATCTTTGATGAAAGGTATCCAAGGGGATTCTCTACCTTGAAACCTAGATTGTGGTGACCAAGGAGCTTCTCTACCTCAATCTTTGATGAAAGGTAACTAAGGGGCTTCTTTACCTCAGAACTTGGATTGTGGTGACCAAGGGGTTTCTCTACCTCGATCTTTGATGAAAGGTAACTAAGGAGCATCTCTACCTCGGAACCTGGATTGTGGTGACCAAGGGGCTTCTTTACCTAAATCTTTGATGAAAGGTATCCAAAGGGCTTCTCTACCTTGAAACTTGGATTGTGGTGACCAAGGGGCTTCTCTACCTAAATCTTTGATGAAAGGTATCCAAAGGGCTTCTCTACCTCGGAACCTGGATTGTGGTAACCAAGGGGCTTCTCTACCTCGATCTTTGATGAAAGGTAACCAAGGGGCTTCTCTATCTCAAAACCTGGATTGTGGGGACCAAGGGGCTTCTCTACCTCGATCTTTGATGAAAGGTAATCAAGGGGCTTCTCTACATCGGAACCTGAGTTGTGGCGACCAAGGGGCTTCTCTACCTTGATCTTTGATGAAAGGTAACCAAGGAGCTTGTCTACCTCAGAACCTAGATTGTGGCGACCAAGGGGCTTCTCTACCTCGATCTTTGATGAAAGGTAACCAAGAAGCTTTTCTACCTTGGAACCTGGATTGCGGCGACTAAGGGGCTTCTCTACCTTGATCTTGAATTTTGCCTGGAAAAGATCAAAATTTTAAATTAGACTTTTGATGATGAGTGCTTTGTTGTTCTATTGTTTTGAGATGTGTGATCTTCATTTTTCCTTCTTGATTTGAATTTTTTCATTTTTGACAAGAAAACTCGGATTAATTTTTGTAGTCCTTTGAAAAAGATTTTAACTTTGAAATTTGAGACTTGGAATCTGAAACTTGAAACTTAGAATTGAGAGTTTGAAACTTTTTCTTTTTTGAAAAATTGTATCCTAAGTTGACTCAGCAACTCAGGTGGTAAAACAAAAGGAGGGGGGGGGGGTGGCGAATTTTTGGCCCCCATGTTCCTTGTCTCTTTTTTTTTTTTTTTTTGGCCCCCATCTTCCTCCATTGTCACCATTCACTCTCCCCTTCCACTTGCATTTTCTCCTTCATTACACTATTTATTCTCTAAAAAATCACTTTCCTAAGCTTCTCAACCTTCCTTTACTCATCTCCCTCAATATCTTTTTAGATCCTCGTGTTCTTGGCCATTTTTGCAACACACCCATTTTTGTGATACCCATTTCCAAACTTTCCTTTTTCTTTGCATTACCAATGGCATCATCTTCCAATAGGCCTTCCTTTCTCACTTTTAATGGGAAAAAATACCACCCATCTCTTGACTGGAATGATGAAGAGGGGCTCCTTCAAGACCCCAAGACCCATGTTGCACACTCTATGGACTTCAAGGTGAGGTTTTTTTTTTTTTTTTTTTTTTTTTTTTTTGGGAAATTTGTTTGATTTCATGCTTCATTAAGAGTTTGGTGTTGAGACATCGTCATTTGGTTGTTGTTTGCTCTTATTGGAATTTGGACATTGTAGGGCTTGGTTGGAAATTCTTGTGATCATGTTGTAATCTTGGCCTTGGGGTATTTTTGAATTGTTGAACTATTTGGCATGGTGTAACTTGGACAATGTTAATGGCTCATGAATTTTGGCAATGTATGTCATGTGGTATTGTTGGATGAATTTAGACTTGAATTTTGGGGGCATTGAAGTTATGGAAATTTGTTGTGTAGGCTTGGTTAAACAAGTTCATTTTTATGGATGCATAAATTTGGTTGGAATGTGTGAAATTTTGGACATTGAAAATTTTTGTTGGACATACAAATTTTTTCATGGAAAATTTTTTAGACATGTGATTTTTTTTTCTTTTTTTGGTCATGGAAAATTTTTTTTTGGACATGTGATTTTGGTCATGGAAAATTTTTGTTTAGTATGTAGCTTTGGAATGGAGAATTTTTGTTGGATATGTAACTTTGGTCATGAGAAAATTTTGTTGGACATGTGATTTTGGTCATGGGAAACTTTGTTAGGGCATGTAGTTTTTGGTCATGGAAAATTTTGTTGGGGCATGTAATTTTTCTTGAACCTCCTAATGATGGGTCAAACTTTGTTTTGCAGAACCTCAAAAGCCAAGGTAGCCTTCAAATGCTGAAAGGCATATAGGAAATATTGTCTCTAGATATCAAGAACGTCATTAATGATGCGGGCTTTCAGACTTTCTTCGAAGCTTTATTGAATTAGGAGACTCATGAGTACAAGGATCTCTAGTTGCTCTTTACATTGTCAAAATGGTTTTGGGATACCACGTGCACATTCCATTTTCCAGGCATTGGTGAATTAATGTTGACACCTTACGACTTCTCTGTCATCACTAGCTTAAGATTACGCGGTGAAAAAATCAAGGTCAATCATTTTCTTACTCCGAAAGAGATTTAGAATCTTTTAGGCGTAGTGCCTTCAAAGTTGAAGAGTAAAAATGTCTCTTTGATGTGGCTGTATGAGAATATTGAGAGTTGTAAAATTGTGGCAATGGGTACACGCATCTTCATGCTCCTCTTCATTGGGACTTTCTTGTGTCCAAACTTGGGCAGTATTGTGAGCTTGCGCTATTTGTGGAGTCTATATTGACCAAGTCAAGAATTATGATTAGGGTGGCATGGCTTACGCAACCCTCTTTCATTTCATGACTTAGCTTAGAAGGTGCACCGTTTGTTTGGCAGGTGAGGTTTGGAATTTTTGGCTATGTATGGGTTTTGGAAAGTCGTGCGCCGTTTGTTTGGCAGGTGAGGTTTGGAATTTTTGGCTATGTATGGGTTTTGGAAAGTCGTTTTGGCTATGTCATAATGATGTATGTTAATTTTTCAGGTTTGGATATATGAATATTTTGGGGTCGGTCCTCGAGTTCGGGAAGATGTTGATGGCATATACCATAGATTTCTTCATTGGTTGCCCAAATACCATTTGTCAACGCTTTCCAAGCATTCTTTGGAAGTTTGGCGAATGGTGATTGACAATTTAACTGTTGCTGACGTGAGTTTTTTTTTTTTTTTTTTTTTTTTTGTGCGTGGGATTCTGTGTTTAAGGATTTTTGTGATTTGATTGTGGTTTGGTATTCTTTTCATTCTGTGTTCTTTGTGATTTTTAGATGTCTTTGAATCCTTGGTTTGGATGTAAGGAGTATGCTGAGTGTAAATGGGCTCTAGAGCTGAATAGTCATCAGGTGTTGTTTGAGTATGGCCATAGGAGGTACTAGTATCTTGGCTATCAGGTGTTGGCTCAAGTTTAACTTGTGTATCCTTCTACGACAATTCTAGTTCCTTCTTGTCCCTCCATTCAGTTGGCTGACCTTCTAGCTAATGAAGAGATTGCTCATGCTTGAATTGGCCATGTTGTTTTAGGGACACCAGGGATTTATTTTGATTTCATTCAAACTTAACTACAAGGTTGTCTAGTTGCCATTCTTGTCCCCTCAGTATCTCTCTTTCCTTTTGAAGTCAGGTTGTATTTCATCTTGTATGTTCCTTTCCCATATTTCCATTTTGTGATAATGTTTGTATGTTGCATTCTCAAGCTTCATCTTCTGAAGAAGAGGAAGAGGGAGAAGAGAATCCCCCTCCTAGCCATGCTAGCAGCTTTTCTAGTTCTTTCCTAGAGACGTATCCTTACTTTCCTGCATGAAAATATGAAGTGATGAATCCTGATGGGTCATATACCTCCATGACTTTAGATAGGCCAGAACATACCTTAAATGTCCCTTGGCCTGATCTAGTGTGTTCTTGAATCTTTAGTTCCTTGTTCTTGTTTCTTCTTGGCTCATTGAATTGCTTATGATCTGGTAAATTTGTGTTTCAAGTCGATGTTGATCTTGTGGAAGAAAGCATGTAGATGATCGGAGGATTGCAACTGGTAGCAAGCACTCAGTCTTCCCAATATGTGATTAATGAAGAAAGCTGGGTATAGGATGATGCTTTCTGAGTGTCTTTGCTTGAACTTCCCTGATAATGGATCTAATACTTGTATTTATTGATTTTTTAGGCGAGCCGAATGGCATTGGCTGATGCTAATGCAAGAGCCTTAGAGGAAAGGATCAGAAATCTTGAACTTCAAAACCGGTAGCAAGAATCTTGATTTTATGCAAGTCAGGAATGAGATACTGAGGGTGGCTCCTCTAGAGGTGGGTCAAGGAGATCTTTGTGCAGGCAGACCCGAAGTCCCAATGATGCTTGACTTATGTTTTTTCTGCAAGAACAAGATGAAACATTTCTTAGACAAATTTGTATTAATCTCAGCTTTTAGCTCTTTGTCCTTTGAATTGTTTCTGATCTTGTTAAAACTTTAGATGAGACAAGTTTAGAATTCACCTAATGAAGTCTTTGGTAACAATTTAAACTTATCTGACCAATTCTGATGGAATTTGCTCTTACTTGAATGAGGCACAGTCAAATGCCCCTAGTTTAAAGACTTGTGCATGATGACCCTTCATTCTTGAAAAGAATTATTATTATTATTATTTGAAAAGAATAAGTGATTTTTACTTGTTCCAGAAAGAGGGGATAAGGCATGGTTGAATGCCCCTAGCTTAAGAGATGAATACATGACTTTGAAAAATCTTGATTTGATTTTTTTTCTCTCCTTTTGAAAACGGTGATGCAGGTGACCTTTTCTTTTTTTACAAAAGGTCAAGGCATGCTTGAATGCCCCAGTTTGACCAAAAAAAAAAAAAGTGTTAAATAGAGTAAAAAACAAATCTGAAAAGTGCCCAAAAACACATAACATGATAAGTAAGCCTTGGTAGAGTTGCGTGCCAATCGGCACTTGAGGAGTGCCGATCGGCACTTTTAGAGTGCTGAATGGCACTTTAATGTGCTGACTAGCTTACCCCATGGTGGGCCAACTCTTCATGCTTTTTCGACGCGTGTTTTGCGTTTTCAAGTTTTTTTAAAAATATTTTCTTCGTTTATAACCATGAAACACTTTCCTAGTCAACTACAAACTCTTGAAACTTATTTAAACCTAGTTAAGGGTTGAGGTAGCTTATTTTAACATCAATCCTGTAAACAAATCTCTGCATCAAGGTTGGCAAGACACAATAATCACAAGCAAAAGTGATCCATGGCTAACAATCAACATTTTTCTCATTCAACCATTCATGATATCAATAGATGGGTTCGTAGTTTTGATTTTAGTACCAAGACCAATTTTATAGCCTATAAACTAGAGGGAATCAAGGCTTTAAGTAACGTCAAAATCAAGTGGGACTTCCTCCGTGTTGCTGTGAAGTTCTGGGATCCTAAAGATCATGTGTTCTGGTTTAAAACTGTTGAACTGTGCCACACAATTGAAGAATTTTTAGCTATTCTGGGTTATGATCCAAGCAAGAAATCCGTAGCAGTTTCTTGTGATCCCAGGCATAGGGAATCTTTGTCTGATGCTCTAAGTCTTCCTACTTCAATAACCAGTAGCATGATTGAAGGACATATGGTGGATCTTCATGCAATTCTTTCAAGACTGATTAACAAACGTACTTATGGAGCGACTGACAATATGCAGAAAAATTTTGGCTTGGCTCTCTACTTCTTGGGAAAATTTTTACTTTACTTTGGAAGGCACAGTTTTGTGGATGCTTGAGCCATAAGTGTTGTGATTCAAATTAAGGATGGTGATAATCCTGTTTCTCTGATCTTGGCAGAAACTCTTTTAGGATTGGACTCTATATTTCATGGTGGAGAGTCACAAAACTTTCTTGGGAGTCCCTTGACTTTGCAGATATGGCTAATGGAAAGACTGGATATGATTGCCAGGCCTACAGTTGGCAATTATGGTCTTGGCAATTTTCTCAATAGGATTGTCATCAAAACTGAGTGTCAAATTGAAAGTGAATGAGTGAAATTTCTGAACAAGAAATCTAGTGCCTCCATTCGATGGAATTGTTATTGGTGGAAGTGTCCACCCCCTCTGCTGTGGTCTCCAAGATCAAATCACATCTTCATAGTTAGATTAAGGAGATAAAATTTCTATAAGGCGGATAGACTCTTGAGGCAGTTCCAATATGAGCAAGGAATGCCAGGTGGAAAAGGAAGAAAACATTTTACTCCTGTGGACACAAATCCTACTTCTATAAGGAACATGTTGTTGGATTTGGAGATGGTTGACCAAGTGGACCAATTTGTTTGTCAAAGTTCACTTTCACAAGATGACCACATAATACTCTAATTTGTTGGTGGACAAGATTGCTGACAAGGAGGCTAACATGGTTGCTATGAGAAAACAATTTCTTAGAGACAATCGAGAAAGATATGATGATGACAACTACGAATTTAAAAGGACAAAAGTGACAAATTACCTAGCACAAAGGAAATCAATGATCAACCAAAAGAGAAACGATTAAAGACAAAGCAATCTTCTTATTTTTGGCTTCGAACATGCTTATTTTAAAAGTTGATGCAAAACTCTTAGGTTTAGGAATTATTTAGGACTTCCAAGTTAAGGATTCTATTTAGGGTTTAGGTTTTTAGGGTTTGGTTTTTTATGGCTTGGTTTAGGGTTTGGGCTTTTAGGGTTTGGTTTTTTATGGTTTGGTTTAGGGTTTGGGTTTTTGATTTTTGTGTAATGGAATGGTTGAATTTTGGAAAAAAAAATAATTTTTTTTTTGTTGCTTAATGGATAAATGGTGGATTTGGGGAAGTTGTGACTGAACCAATGTATGGTTGCCTCCGTACCTCCTTGGCAGAAGGATTAGGCCATCAAGTAGTTCTTTTTTGTCTGCCTTAATTTTTGCCTAGGCTGCCCTTTTCGGTTTTCAACCTCGCAGGCTTTCTCGCTTTCTTCTTTTTTTTCACTTTCCTTTTGCGTAGATTGCCCTTTCGGGTTTTCAACTTACCATTTTTTTTTTTTTGAAGAACCTATGAATGGAAATAGGATAATTTACTACTACTTCAGATGTGGTGTTTTGAGACTACCACCTCAAACGTGGTATTTCTTCAATTGATCCATGTTGGTTGGTTCGGTGAAAGGATTTGCATCTAAGTCCATCAACCTTACTGCTCCCCAGAGTATATCTACTTGATAATATATGGGCCTACCCAATTCGCTTGAACTTCCCGTTTGTCTCTTGGATCGGGGCTCAGATCTCTTTCAGCACTAAATCCCCCAACTTTAGATCTCTAGTTCTTACTTTCTTGTTAAAAGCCTTCCTAAGTCTCCTTTGATAACCTTGAATGTGAATCAAGGCCTTGAGTCTTTTCTCATCCAGCATGCATAACTAGTCATATCTGCTTTGCAACCAATCTACTTTAGGGATTTCACTTTCCAGTACTATCCTCAGTGAACGGACACCCATTTCAATGGGAATGACAGCTTTTATCCCATACACCAATGAATAAAGAGTGACTCCTGTGGATGATTGAATTGATGTCCTATACCCCCAAAGTGCATAGGGTAATTGTAAATGCCAATCTTGTAGTTCTTCATGCTCTTCTTCAAGACTTTCCCTATATTCTTGTTTGCAGCCTTAACTGCTCTATTAGTCTGAGGAAGGTAAGGTGAGGATTTGTGGTGCTGAATATTGAACTGTCGTAGCAGCTTTTTTGTTTCTCCCTTGAAATATAGTCCATTGTAAGAGATAATTTCATGTACCATATCTACAAATGATATTAATTTGAATAAATTGAGCAACTTTCTTTAAGTTCAAAACCTTGTATGAGGCAGCTTCCACCCATTTAGTGAAGTAATCTATAGCAACAAGTATAAATTCATGGCCGTTGGATGCTGTTGGATGAATCTTCCTAATAATATCTATTCCCTGTGTAGAAAACGGTTAGGGTGAAGTCATGGTATGTAATGGCCTAGGTGGCCTGTGCTTCAGATCTCTATGGACTTGGCACTGATGGCACTTGCAAACATTCATGATAAGGCATTAGCCTTTCTTCCTTGATCTTCCATATATTCTAAATCTGAGAAATTATCAAAGCTAAATTACCATATACTTCCAATTCTTTTACTCCAAGACCCAGGGCTGCTCATAATCCCATAATGCAAGCTTCATATTTAGTGGCATTATTAGTAGTAGGAAAGTTAAGCCTACCAGAGAATGGGATGTGTGTGCCTTTTGAAGAAATTAGGAGAACCCCAATGCCACTTCCATTTTGATTAGTTGCTCCATCGAAATACATCTTCCATGATTCTACCTTAATCTTCATGATATCCTTATTTGGAAAATCTCCTTGGATTTCTTCAGCTTCTTCAGGTGAACAATGGGCTAAGTGATCAGCAATTGCTTTCCCTTTCATAGATTTTTGAGTCACATATTTAATATCAAATTCTGATAGAAGCAAAACCCATTTAGCTGTCTTCCCATCTTGCGCAGGCTTTTCCATCAAATACTTCAAAGGATCTATTCTTGCAATCAACAAGACTTTGAACGCAAGCATATAATGTTTGAGTTTGCAGGTTGCCCATACAAGTTCTACACATGTCTTCTCAAGTGGTGAATACTTTTCTTCATAAGGCAACATCTTCTTGCTGATGTAGTAGATTGCATTCTCTTTCCTAGACTCCTCTAGGTATTGATAAGAAAAACCCCCATTGCTGTGTCCATAGTTGTGAGATACAACAATAGTGGCTTTTCAGGTACCGATGGAACCAATATTGGTGGCTTCATCAGATAATTCTTGATCTTCTCAAAAGCTTCTTGGCATTGTTCATTCCAGACAGTGGGAACTTCTTTCTTGAGTAGTCGGAAAATTGGTTCACATGTCATGGTGAGCTGGGCTATGAATCTGCTGATGTACTGTATCCTCCCTAAAAATCATCGGATCTCTTTTTTAGTCCTTGAAGGCTTCATCTCCAAAATGGCCTTGATTTTGTTAGGATTGACTTCAATTCCTCCCTGACTAACTATAAACCCCAACAGCTTTCCGGATTTTACACCGAAAGTGCACTTCTTTGGATTCAACTGGAATTTATAGAACAGGATCCTTTCGAAGAACTTCCATAAGGCTGGTATGTGCCCTTCACGATCTTTGTACTTCACTATCATATCATCAACATAAAATTCTACTTCTTTGTGAATCAAATCATGTAACAAAGTAGTGGCTACACGTTGGTAAGTAGCACCAACATTTTTAAGGCCAAATGGCATGACCTTGTAGCAATATGTCCCCCATGGAGTAATGAAGGAGGTTTTCTCCATATCTTCTAGAGCCATCTTTATCTTATTGTATCTTGAAAACCCATCCATAAATGATAGCAAGGCATGTCCTATTATATTATCAACCAAGATATCAATGTGGGGCAAGGGAAAATCATCTTTTAGGCTTGCCTTATTCAGGTCTCTAAAGTCTACACACATTCTAACTTTCCCATCCTTTTTTCGGCACCAGAACCACATTAGCTAACCATTCTGGGTAGTTGACCACCTTCAGGAATCCAGCATTGTATTGTTTCTCGACTTCTTCCTTGATCTTGAGAGTCCATTCTGGCTTCATTCTTCTTAACTTCTGGGCTTTATGGTTGGATCTGTTGGAATGCAATGTTATGCTATATCTGTATCAATCCCAGGCATATCTTCATAGAACCATGCAAATACCTCTTTGAATTCTGTCAATAGGGCAACTAATGCATCTTTCTCAGAGGTGGTTAGGGTGTTGCCCACTTGTATCATTTTTGGTTCATCATTAGTTTCCAGGTTAATAGGTTAAGTTTCTTCTTTTATAGGTTCTAAATGCCCTTCTTTTGATTCCTTATTATTAAGAGTTTCTTTACCAATTTCAGAAATAAAAAAATTCAAAGCTAGCAAATAAGAAGAATCAGAAATCATATTATAATGAAAAGAGTTCTCAATAGACTCAATAGACTTAACAGACTCAACAGAAACATATTCTATAGAAATACTATCACAAACGGACTTAATAGGAATAGTAATACTCACAGAAACAGACTCAATAAGAGTAGAAACTATGTTTTTGGCAAGAGTGACTAGCTTGAGGATCTTGATCTTCTTGACAAGAGTGATTGGCTTGATGGTATTGATCTTCCTCATAGAGTCTTCCATAGGGTGGGCGACTCCCTCCCATACCCAATTCTTCAACTCAGTTGTGGCTTCAAAGATGGCGAGTGGCTTCCAACGAGTTCCTTCTTCCCTCAGCATCAGTACCAGGGGGTCTTCATCCATATAATCTACGCCTTCATCATTAATCCCCATGTCTGTGGGCTTGTCAGTCACATAAGCATCCATGTGCTCTATGTTGTCCATCCACTCACCAAACAAGTCTTGCTTTCCTTTGTTGCTTAAATGGATATATTGGGGGAGATATTCTAACTCGTTCCTTTCCATTCTCTTATCTTCATCTTCAAGACTCTCCAATGTTAATTTTCTAAAATTGTGGATCATCAACTTTCTATTTATGGTGGCCAATCTAGCGTCTATGTCATCTTCTTCCTCAGTGTAATGGGGTTAGTAAGCCAAGCTCTGAATTATGGAATGATCCTAACTCAGGAATTTCTCTACCATTCTTGTCATATTGAGGACCGCACCTTTAACTAACATTAGCAATACATTTCCAATCTGAGGGATGCCTATAAGGGTAATCATCATAATCTATATTATTGGCATCTTCAATCTCCTCTCTTGCAGTCTTTAGCACATTTTCTAGTCCATACTCTTCACTCTCGGCGCCGTTTTCTATGTCTATAAGTTCAGTTTCAGCATCATCCTCTATATCTCCATCATAGTAGATTACATCATCATCAAAGTGGTCTTCATAAAAAGGCCTTTCATCTTCATCTTCTTTATCACCAGGGGTTTCAGCCCAATCATTGCCACTATATTGGCTATCATAGTCTTCCTTACTGTTGCTTTCACTATCACTATTGCTATCATTCTCACTATCTCCATTGTCACTGCTACTACTGCCACTACTACTATCATTTTTGATATTGCTACCTTCATCATCATCATTAGGGGCTTCTCTCCCTTCTTCATCACTTGTCCTTGCTTCGTACAGACTTTTCAATGCATGTTGGCAAGCCTCCCAATACTTTTCTTCTTCTATATTGCAAATGGCATCTCCTAGAAGCGTAATCACTGCATCAGGGTCCATGTAATCAGCCCAATCAGTTGGGATCCAATTTGTGTCTTCCTTCTTTAGTTTTGGAAGCTGGTTGTTGTAATTAAATAGTAGCACAAATCCGAGCACCATTGTTCTTGTCTCAGGGTCAAATCTCGGTTCAAGGAATCCCTAATAGCGTTGACTATCTGCAGCTTTGACAAACTTTCCGTTCAATGTTGGAGTATAGGGATTTGGGGGTTTCAGGGGACAAGGAAGTCCCTTTGCTTTGGCTTTGGCTCGGGCTATTCTTTTCACCTCCATCTCTAACAAGTCATCATCAGTGGGCTTATACCCTAGCCTAAAAGGTGGCGTGGCAGTAGAAATTATTGGGTCTTGAACAATTGGCCTTTTTACCATCTTCCGTAATTTCATTCCTAGAAGGTAATTCATTCTCCTCATCATTGCCACCATGTTGTTGTTGCTATAGGGAGCAAAGTCCATGGGGACTTCTCTACTAATCTTTTTTCAAAACCAGGCTTCTCAATCTCAAAGCTATCCAAGGTCAATGGCGCATTCTCAGAATCAATACCAAAAATGGGCTTTGGCACATTCAAGGTATCGCCATATATGGAAACTATGGCACCTTCATGTGAAAACCGAACCTTTTGGTATAGGGATGAAGGTACGACCTCTGTGTCATGGATTCATGGTCACCCAAGGAGCATATTGAAGCATGAACCTATGTTCAAGAATTGAAACTCCACGTTCATGATCATTGGTCCTATAGTGAGCTCTAGTGTCACGGTTCCCAAGACCTTCCTTCTACTATTGTCATATGCCCTCACATGCTGATCAGTAAGCACAAAATCTTCAATGCTTATACCCAAGCAACTTGCAGTCTTTAAAGGACACACATTTAAGGCACTTCCGTCATCAATTAGAACCATGTGAATCCTCTTACCTTTGGCATCTACAATAATATGCAATGGGTCATTGTGGTGCTTCCCCTTCTTTGTCAAATCTTTGTCAAAATAGGAAATAGTGAGTTCCTTACTTATGGACCCAAACATAGCATTTAGATCTTAGGAAGTTGTGGTTGTAGGGACTTGGATTTGGTTGAGAAGGTCCACCAAATTTTGACGGTGCTTATACGAGGCCATAAGTAAACCCCATAAAGATATATTGGCTTAAGTCTTCTATAGTTGCTTGAGGACCTCATCCTCCTTAGTGGATGTTTGTTGGGCGGCCTTGTTCAAGGCTTCTATTGGGTTGTCTATCTCCAAATGTGGAGGTTTGAAGTGTCTTCCCCCCTTGTGATATGGGCAATTTTAGTTGGGTCATTTAGATCAATGTCTTGGGGTTTGAAGTATCTCCCCCCGTATGTAGGTATTGGGTTGCTTGATTGGGGTTCAAAGTGTCTCCCCCCATATGTTGGTGTTTGGTAATTTGATTGGGGTTTGAAGTATCTCCCCCATTTGTGGATGTTGAGTGATTTGATTAAGGTTTGAAGTGTCTCCCCCCATTTGTGGATGTTGAGTGATTTGATTGGGGTTTGAAGTGTCTCCCCCCATTTGTAGGTGTCAGGTAATTAGTGGTTTTAGTTACATCTTCACTCCATATGTCATACCCTGTGGCAGATGTCATATCTATCAACTCTTCCCATGTCATCATAAAACATTCAGGTAGGTCATAAATCAACTCAAACGGGTCTTCTTTACTTTCCTCCTCAGTCATTAAGCAATTAATCATTGGTCCTCTCCCACAATTGTGGTTGGGCAAGGGATTATTAGTGATGCTAGGCTGTGTGGGTGGTGCAATCACCTTATTGTCTATTAAATCTTGAATTGCATGACGAAGGCCAAAACACTTGTCAATATTATGGCCAAGGCTTTGGTGGTATGCACATCTCTTAGTCACATCAAATCTTGCAGGCGATGGGTTTAGGATTCATCTTGGATCTAAGGGATTTAGTAATCCTTTGGCTTTTAGTTTCTTAAACACTTGACTTACAGGCATATACAACTCATGAAATTCCCTCCTAGGCCTTGGAGGTGGCCCTTGTGATATTGGGACTGGGCAATAGGAGCAATAAGTTGGTAAGGATCATTTTTGTATATATTAGAAACTTCTGCAGTTTTAGAACTAGATCCTAAATTCTTTTTAAACCTCAGTGGGTCCTCATTCTTTATAGTACCATTATTTATTGAATCCTCAATTTGGGTTCCAGCAGCAATCAAAGCTTTAAAATTAGGAAAATACTGAGCAAAAAAGTACTTATGATATACAGGTAATAAATTCTTTATAACCATAGCTAACTGTTCTTCTTTGCTTGGCCTATTCATCATCTGTGTTGCCTTGGACCTCCACTTAGTGATGAAGCTAGAGAAAGATTCTTTCGGTTCTTGCTTCATGGTCTCGAGATCCCTCCTTGTTATATCCACATCTAAGTTGTACTTATATTAATTGTGAAACTCACGGTAGATGTCTTCCCAACTCCTTACTCTAGAGTCATCTAGGTTGAGGAACCATCTAAAAGCAGCTCCAGTTAGAGTGTTTTGGTACATTTGAGCAAGTAGTTCTTCAATTGCACTTAGGGGCCCTCGTATACATCTTCAAATGGGACTTTGGGCAGCCAGTCCCGTCGAACTTGGCCAAGGTTGGCATCTTGAACTTAGGAGGCAATCTCACATCGGGAAAAAGTGAGAGTGATTGGTAGTCCATGAGGTCCTCCATCTTATAAGCTCTCTTGATCATCTCTTCCATCTTGTTCATCCTTTCATTGATCTTCTTCTCACTCTCCATGGTTGGAGGATTATGGTCAGTCTATTTAGTTTTGGCTATCAAGTTAAATCCAAATATATAACTGAATTAACAAATAGTGTTATAATTTTTGAGGGTTTTTTTTTTAAGAAGACATGCATTTCAAAGGATAATTAAATTCAATGCACTTATATGTTTAAATTTAGGCTAAAATGCATAACTCACACTCTAATAAATTTTACCACAATTCATTTAAGTTTTCTAACTTTGTTTTTGTTCACTTTAATCTTCTAAGTTTTAAGTTTTTTCAACTAAGGTATTTTCGTCAACTTTCGTAAAATATTTTTTTAAAGAAAAAAAATAATTACATCCTAATATGTGTAATATAAATATCACATTGATAGTACCTTCTGTATAGTTTCATTATTGAAACAGAGTTTTCTTGCATTTCACTCTAATTTAATTTCTACTAAGCTTGCCTTTCTTTCAAACTCGAGGTAGTCATGTCCATTGATCTACAATACTAAGCTTGCTTTTAGTTTTACACATGCTAGAACATTCTCATTCCAGAATTTCATTACATTTTCATTCAACAATGTATAACTAAGCCAACATAAACAACTAAGCAATAATTGAAACTACAATCAGCTTAAAACCCAGCAAATCAAACTTAGCAAATACTTAAGTTCTCAAAACTAAACATTCATAGAACACTACAAGCATTACAATTTACACATGCTAGAACATTGGCATTCCAAAATAGCATTACATTTTTTCACTCTACAATGTAGAACTAACCCAACATTAACTGCTAAGCAATAACCAAAACTTCAATTAGCATAAAAAAGCAACAAAACCAGACTTAGTAAACACTCAAATTCCCAATAACTAAACCCACTCCAAAGCAACTCCAACACTCCGAAAACAATAATCAAATTTCCAATACTTAATTTTCACACAAACCCCATTTCTAACTCTTCACAAAACCCAACAAAATAACATCCAAATTAATCAATTTCAGTCATTTCAGAAAAACTAAAACCACCATCTAAGCCCACCAAGCAATCTACTTTTGCCAAATAAATAAATTAATAAATAAAAACCAATTTAGACCCAATTAAGCACATAAACACAAAAAACTAAAATTGGGGTCAACTTTTAACTAAAACCCATAATTCCAGAAAGCCAAAATTCAACCAACTCCAAAGCTTTTTCTTTTTCTTTTTCTTTTTTTTTTTTAAAAAAAAGTCAAAAGTGAATTACTCACAAGTTTATGTAAAGCCCACAACAACAACTACAATTAACAACAACAACAACAACTCACACCCAGATTAAAAAACTAAAGAAAATTGAACTCAGATTTTTGAAATTACCATAATGCAGTTCTAATCCTTTGATTAGACAGCAAATACAATAAAACCCATACCAGCTTTAACTCTGATTTCTAAGGTTGATGGTGAGGGTTGTAGGTGAGGGTTACGGTTAGGGTTTTCGGATGCGTTTTGGGTTTTCAGTTGCGTTTTTGTTTAGATAAGGTTTTAGTCTACTAATAATAGGAAAGGGCTCCGCCGCCACTAAGGGAGAAAGAAGAGGACTTGGGCTACTGATTGGACTGAGGGAGACAGAGGACGCGATTTGGAGATGTTACATTCAAATTTTGCTTTTATTATGTTCACAGCTCAAATTTCCAATTGCTGAGTTACTACTCTCTAGCTGAAATTTTTTAATTGGAAAAAGCCATGGCTGCTTGGCCAGTGTGACAAAACCATAAGACAAACTAGATATTCATAACATCGAGTTACAAGTTGTAACTCGGTTTTATGATAATCGAGTTTTATGTAAAACTCATTCTTTTAAAAATCGAGTTTTAAAACAGGGACATGGTGCAAAATAGTTTCAAAACTAGGACATTAGGCTAAATATTTTTGGAAATAGGGGTAAAAGCCCATTTTCTCCTTACATTGACATCCTCTAGATTATTAAAAAAAACTTTGAAATATATCGAATTTCATATTTTACTCTCCACTTTTCCACACCACCTCTAATCCAAAATTTGAGACTTTCATATTTAGGGGAGATCAATGTAAAATGTAGTTTACATTTTAAGGAAAGTGAGTGTCTTATTTAAAACTAGAGGGGGTGGTGTGTAGAAATAGTTTGCATAGATTAGTATCCAGTAAAAGTATTAAAAAGTGAAGTTCTATTTTAAAATCATAAGCATTTTGGATAATACAAGTGGCAAAGCTTGGATGATAAAATTTTTGTTTCAATTGCAAATTTCCAAAAATGGCTTAACTATATCGAAAAAGTCAAGATTTAAAATAGTTAATTCAATAATTAGATTTTCAAAATTTATATTTAACAAAAAAAATATAGGAAGAGTTTAAATGATTTATTTCCAAACTATTTTGAAGAAAAACTTTGTCCCATTAAAAACTAATGGCAAAATATTTTGCTGCTTTTTTAATATGCAATTCATGAGCTACGCAATTTTTGTATTGAAGATAAAATATTTTCTGTACATCCAACCATAAGTTCCAAAGTCCCCTTAGGATCTGGGAATACAATATGGGCAAAGAAAAAGGGTGGAATCTCATACATGGACCAAGAATATTTTGCACTTGTGTTGTCTCAATTATGCAAGTAAAACCCATAAATAAATAAATATATATAAATATATATATATATATATATAAAGGAAAAAGAGTGGTGGGGAGGGGGCCAGAGGACTAACATAGTTTCCACTTTTATAAGTCCCAAAGCTATAGCCTATAGGAAGGCGTGCCACAAAAGTGTGTCTGCAGAGTGGTTATGTGCTCATGTGCTAGGAATGTGATAGGGATTTGGGATAAGTGGTAGTGGACAAGGCGGCTTGTGGATGCTGCATAGTTTTGTTAAGGATGTGCTAATCTACAATGGTTATGTATTTATCAAATAAGGTAACTTCACCTCAAAAAAAGAAAAAAGAAAAAAAAAGAAAAAAAAAAGGTAACTCTTGTGGTGACACATAACATTTGATTTAGGGAATTGAGAAGGGGTAATTCGTTTTTTTCATTTGATGCCATGTATGTAAAGGTCACTTGAGTTGCATGGGATAGTAGGATGTAAAGTTAAACAAATGTTGTAGTTTAAGGTTAGTAGGATGTAAAGCGAAATAAATGTTGTAGTTTAAGGTGGTAATGTGCATTCTAAAAGTTTAGTGTGCTAAATATAAATGAGATATAATTTAAGGTGATAAAGTGTAATTAAAAAAAAAAAGTATATATAAGCCATCTTTTTGTTCATAAAAAAAAAAAAAAAAAAAAAAAAAAAAAAAAAAACTAGTATAATATTTTAATTGATATTTTAATAGAATTTTTTTTTTAATTTTTAATTTATTTTCCAATGACATACCAAACACAATTTCATTCACATAATTGCTTTTTAGTATATATATATATAAATAAAAAGGTATTAATATAATACTAAATACAAAATTTTTAGAGAAATCCAATATTCCATTTAGGTTGCATTTAATAACTCTACTGCCAAAATGCACTTAAAAAAATAAATAAAAAAACACCAAAATGAATTTGAACAAAATGAATTCTAGCATAAGAGCATTAGTATCAGGTGTGCCAAATGTTAAATATTTGGCATTTGACACACCATAAAACCTCTCACATGAGGTGTTTAAAATGCCAAACAATTTGGCCTAGATGAATAGTAACATTCCAAATTTGGAACGATACGATCACAAATGTTATTAAAAAAATTCATTTTTTTTCTCTCCTCTCTTTGATTCTCTTTCTTCTTTCTTTTTTCTTCTCCAGACTGTGTCTCTCTCTTCGTTCACTCTCTCTTTCTTCTTTCTTCTTAGACCTCTTCTCTCTTTTTTTCCATCCTCTCTCTCTCTCTCTCTCTCTCTCTCTCTCTCTCTCTCTCTCTCTCTCTCTCTCTCTCTCTCTCTCTTCTCTTGTCTTCTTTCTTCTCCCTTTCTCTGTGGGTTTGTGGAGGTTGACTTGTGGTTATGGTTGTGGTTTGTGGCGATTGACTTGCCGTTGGTGGCTGTGGGTTTTATAATGGGTTTGTTGAGGGTATTTGGTTGTGTTTGTTTTGAGTTTGGATTTGGTGGATGTGTGGTGGTTGGTTGGTGGCCACTGTTTGTGGCGGTGGTTGTTGGTTCCTAGTTGGTGCCCACTACCACTAGGTTGTGTTTTGTATATTGGCTAAGTTTTTGTTAATATATTATTTTAATGTATGAAATTGAAGAATAGGATATGTGAAGTAGTGTGTCTTGTAAAATGATGTGCTAAAATAACAAAGTAGGCTTTTTGATGTGTTAAAATGACATACTTTTGCAATAGTTGATGCTCATGCTCATGCATTCTAATTTGACCTCTATTTTTTTTTTCTACTCTGCTTTAATTTTTAAAACATCTAAAAAAAGAGAAAAAGGTGTCTATTTTACTCTCTCTCTCTCTCTCTCTCATTTTTAATTTTATAATTATCAGTCCCATCTTTCAAATATATTAGGTTAGGTTTTAGACGGGGTTGTACATTACTCCCAAATAGCTATTCTATTAAAGGCGAAAATGTGATGCCATCAAATTTATAACAATAACCAGTTAGTTCTCTTATTGGCAGTCTCTTAATGCTTAAGTACAAAAATAGACTATGATGCAACTCAAGATACAGCATATGTTGCTATGGTTCTTAAAAGTTAGAAATTATGGACGCAATGTATGCGCGGGAAAAACCAATTCTTTGCGGGCAACTTGAGGTAGTAGAGGTTATTAGAGCATTCTCATCCCATTATGCAAAATGCATTTTGGATGATATTGTAGCAAACAAACACCAAAGACAACACGACATCTTATCAAAAACTGTAGAAAATAATACACCATGCTATAGTAATATCTACAAAATAGATGTTATTGTAGCAAAATACATAATTACATATCACTTTTTGGATTTTTTTTAATCACTAGCACACTCTCTCTTTGGCAAACAAACTCATTCCCTCTCTCTCTCTCTCTCTCATCATTTTGTTGTTGGGTGAAAATGACCTTGCTTTTGAGAGAAGTGGAAGCGAATTTGATGAGAGAATTGCGACCAGGGAGCTTGATGGGATGGCTATGATGGATCTAATAGGGGTTGTCAGTTTTGTGTTTTTATAGTATTTTTTTTTTACCCGTCAAGTGGATCATTGTCGGATCTGGGTATTGGTGGCAGTGGTGGGTTTGGGCAAGGCTTGGTTGGGTGGGCAAAACATTGGTTGTGATATCTGTTATTGTGGTGGCTAGAGAGATAGCAGTGGTTGGATGGCTTGCCACCGATCTTGACAGCACTAGGTAGTGGGTTGTGGTGGTTCTAACATTTGAGTTTAATTGTGGGCAGTTATGCAAGTTTTGATTGGTTGGTTGTTTAAAAAATTATAAGTAAATTATTATTTTTAGATTATTTTAATCTGTTGGGAATGCAAAATAAAGAATAAGATTTAGGATGTGTTGTAAAAGTGGTTGTGTAAAATAAATAAAATAGGTTTTAAAGATGCAAAATACTCTCTCTTTTTTCTTTTCTTTTTTTTCTTCTTTTCTTTTTGTGTGCAAAAGCAATGGGAATGCTCTCATAGGCATTTTGTGGGCCATGAAGATTAAAAAGAATACGAGGCTATCATAAGTAATTATAAAGAGGGTAGTCATTGCTTTTATTAAGTAGGCCTTTAAGTTTTAATTCAATTATCTTTTTTATTGATAAATATTATAGAATGTCAATATATGAAGTCCACTCTATGATTTTATATGTTATATATTATCTAAGAGTCGGTTTACTGTGGAAGAGATTTTGTTTTTGTTTTGTTTCCTTAATGATGCTTACTACTATAACATTTAGCCAAATAATAATAATAATAATATAAAGAAAGAAAGAAGTATTAGGAAAAAGAAAAAAGATGACAGATAAAGGTTAATTAGGTTTCAGCATAAGGTAAAGTGTACCTAGGTCCATGATAGCATATTAGTATATTTAAAGCAAAGAAAAAAAGGGTAGCAGGTGCAGGTCCAGAAAGTTGATTTCCTTTTATCTCGTGTAAATCTAAATAATGGTGTGGCCCATGCTTTAATTATGTAAGCCTTTATGTCAAAAATATCTCTTTGTTGTATGTTATTTTGCTCATTCTTAGAGTATTCAAATTGAATGTGCTATTTTAGCAAATATGCTATTTTAGCACCCAAAAAATCAAAAACCATGCTTTTATCTAGGTTGCTAACCTTTTTTTTTTTAACTCTCTCTCTCTCTCTCTCTCTCTCTCTCTCTCTCTCAAGCCTCTGCCTTTCTCCAACTCTATCACTGTCTCTCTCCTCTCTCTTGGGTTGATTTTTGGTTTCAGTCGAGATGTGGTTGTGATTTTGGTCGAGTTTTGGTGATCGTTGGTGGTGGGATTGCATAATGATGATTTTGGGTGAATACTTATCGATGGGCTAGTGATTAACATGGGTTTTGGATAGGAAATCTTTGGTGGATAGCTTGGTTTTGCTAGTTTCATGTGGTGGTCTGTGGTGGATTTGGTGAGAGTTTTTTTTTTCTGTATTTTTTGCTAGATTTTGTTTCTAATCAATAATTATGACTATTGTGAATCTTTATTATTTTCGGACAAAATATACTTGTGGTGGCGATGGTGGTGGGTTGTAGGGTGGTACTAGGTTTTTGGTGGTTGCTAGTTGTCGACACCCGACCCAAAACAGAGAACCTTCGGGCCTTCATTCGACCACCTGATGTGGCAACGCTCCCACACGTGCGGGGCCCGTTAGAGGGCCCTCTCGATGATTGTATGTGGTGCGGTACGCGCGGTGCTTCGGGTGCTCTCTCTCTCGGTGGAGGAAGGTATTTGTCTACCTTTGGGGGTGTGGCAGGAATCTTGGACAAATTTTTGGTGATTACCAAAGGCAAGTGAAGTCGCCACCAATCATTGTGTTTTTCTAAGGTGTGATTGGTCACCTGTTTCTAGTTGATTTTATTACCGATTCTAGGCTAAGAAAAATGACATTTTTCCTAATCTAATGTGGATGGTAAAAAATCTTGATTCTTGAATTCAGACGTTTGGTTACGAGTGGGGAAGGTGTTAGGCACCTCACAACGCCTATCCAAGGACAGTCCTTTGTTTTGATAAAACCTTAATTTTCAGAGATTGGTAGTAAAAGCATGATTTTGGCATTGGCTTTCGGGGCTTTACATGCATGGGGCTTTGAGGTTTGGCTTTTGAATGGGTGTGGTCCCAATCTATGCTTTTTTAAGGCATTCAGGCAAAGTACTAGATTTCCATGGCGAAAATCTGGTAACATGTCACCTTACTTTCGCGGTCGAAATTAGGCATTGCTTCGCCTTAGGTGACATGGACTGTGATAATCACACCGGAAGGGGAGAGTAGGTATATATATATATATATATATATATACACATACATCATGCATAATGCAAGCACACAGAGCAGGAAAGTAAATGTCTACATCCCTTAAGCATGGCCCAAAATATAGGTGTAGGAAAGTAAACAGGGGTCGCCATACTCTAGAGATGAGGATGAATGGTACACGGCATGATATACCTAATACAAACCATCTAAGAGAGAAAGGAGGGAGGAGGGAAGGGGGGTTTAAAAGAGTACATAACCAAATGGGAGAGGCTAGACCCCTAAATCTACAGAATATAGTTGCTTGGCTCATATCTTCATGCTTGCATCCGTGCCCTTTTTGCTTGAGCCCGGGAGACCATGCCCTAGCTCCATGTGTCCTTGCTCCATGTGTGTACATGCAAAGGCAAAGACAAGAAACCAGTAGACAAGCAATGGAAAAAAAGAGATGCGCAGATAATGCGCAATGGGTGTAAAGCAAACAAGCATACAAGTGAAGCAAGCATAGCATGTGGAAGGAGACATGACAAGCAACAAGATAAACAAGCAAACTAGAAGGCAAACAAACAAGGAAGCAAGCAAACCAACAAGAAGGCAAACAAACAAGGAAGCAAGCAAACCAACAAGAAGGCAAACAAACAAGGAAGCAAGTAAACCAGCAAACTAGCAAGAAGGTAAACAAGCAAGAAAGCAAACAAGAAGGAAGACAAACAAGCAAAAAGACCAACAAAAGATGGTGTCGACAGGGGACAAATGTAGGTTTGGATCGGATATCCATAGCTTCATTATGTTGAAGTATGGACGACACACTAGCAAGCAAGACTCATGCATGAACATGTAAGCAAGCGCGTAAAGATGCATAGAAAGCCAATGGGTGGCACAAATAAGTATGGTAAGCATAGCATTGTGCGGAGCAGAAAAGGGAAAGGTATGCACAAAGCAACCTAGCATCTGGAGATGCATCCCAAATGGTTACACCCAAACAAGGCCTCATGGGTGTCGAATGTAACCATACAACCACAAGCTTGCTAAGGGCATCAAGCATGGCAAAGCCTAGAACTAGAGAGGCTAACACAAGCATAAAGCATAGAAGCAAGTAAGCATAGACATACAAATAGAGGTGATCCAAACCCTTTTATGTGGGCCTTGGTGTATGGATGATGACAAAGACCATAAGGTCTAGATCGGGTCCTGACCATTAGGCCAAAACATAAGAAAATGCGATAAAAGGAACAAAAGGACTATAATAACACATGGCATGACAAACAAGGTCTAGGCCTAAACACATAAACATGGCGTGAAGCACGCAAGCACATAGATGATGGCATAAAGCATGTAGAGAGCATCGATCTAAGCATGTAAACACACCGATCTACACATATAAGCATGGAAATATGCATGTAGGCATGTAAGTGTACATCTAAGCATGTGGATGTAAGCATAAAAGCATGGAAGAACACAAATTTAAGCATTCAAGCATGTGAAGACAAGGATCTAACCATATAGCATGGAAATAAACACATAGACACATAGATCCAAGCAAGGCATAGCCAACAACATCGTACAAGCATGTGAGCATATAACTCTAACATCAACCTAGAACAAAAAGAGGAACAAAGCATAGGAAAACATGGCTTATAGCATAAAACATGTAGATCTAAACATATAAGCATGTAAGGACGTAGGTCTAAGCATGAAACATGGCATAAGGCATAAAAATCAAGGAGATTTAAGCTAGAAATGCAAATAAAGCAAGAAACATGCTAAAGAAAGCAATAAATCATGTTATTAAGGCAAAAAGAGCAAGATAAAGGCTAGAAAATTTTTTGGAAAGTTAGGGGTGTGGATAGTAGCTAAAAAGCCACATCCACACCCCTAAACCCCAAATCCAAAGTGTAGAACCAAGGAGAAGAAGATTGCGTATAAAAACAATACCTTGTATTTTTGGTGAAGAGAGAAGAATCAAGAAACTTTGATGTGTTTTTTGTGTATTTTTTGTGTTTGTGAGAGAGGAAAAATGTGTAGAAAACGTCCAAGCAGAGAGCAAGACCTAGAGAGAGTTCCTCTTTTTTGGTTTGGAGGGTGCCTGGGGCCTTTTATAGTCCCGAAACGCTTTTCAAGGAGGCAGCCCTTGTAGGGCACTACCTTCAAATGGCCACATATTGGGTTGATCTTGGCTCCCATAGAAAGATCCTGACTTCTTGTTTCTAAAAAGGTATGGCACTTGAAAATCCAACAGTTGGATCAAAAGTTATGGCTCTCGGAAGTTAGCAGTGCATCGATCGATGCTTTATCCTGGTTTTCATGATATCTCGGCCATTTTAACTCCAATTTTGACCCATGAATAGTCTTTGAACTGAGAATTTGATAATCTTCACAATAACATTAGTTTCAACTCATTCTGACGGCCGAATTAAAATTAGGGTTTCTAGGGCCCGCTAGGAGTCAACTCCGGGTCAACTAGGTCAAACTTGGTCAAAGTTGCCAAAAATATCCGAAAAGCTCGAGTTTGGTATAAAACTATGAAAAATGTTGTTTTGTGAGGATTTTGACCTCGCTTGACCTTCGGTCACCCTAGGTTGATCAGGGGCATTTTGGTCATTTTAGCTGAAAAAGGCACTTTGGGTGCTCCGGTGTCTCAAATGGGTTACGCCACGTCATTCTAGATGTTCTCGAGGCCCCATGGAGAGAAAATAACATTTTTGGATTTTTCGGGTCCAGCACGCAAATCGAGGGCGGACAAAATACGGTATCAACACTAGTTGCTTAAGAGAGACAGTGAGGAAGAAAGAGAAATAGATGAAGAGGAAGAGAGATAAATGAATAAATTTATTAATAATTTTGGTTGTGATGTGAAAAATAAAAGATGGGATGAAGGATGAGTTGTGAAATAGTGTGTTAAAATTCATAAATGCTGAAATCTAAAATTTTTTAGGAGCTTGGATATTAATGCTTTTAGTGTCTATTTGAGAATAACTTGTCTAGGTTTTTGTTGAAAACTTTTAGCTGAAAGCACTGTAGAAAAAAAGGTAAAAGTTAAATAAAATATGTAGGTGACTTAAGTAAAACCTACAAATAATAAGAAAAATAAGCAATAATCTAATTTATAAGTAAATCCCAAACAGGCACTTAGAGTAAGTTTTTAAGTATACTCCTTTAAGGTTTTAGCAAAAGGGTGAGGTTTGGGTCCAGTGCCCTGCTGCACTGGATCCATTAAGATAATGACACATGTCCACTTTTGGACACGTATCACTATCTCAACGAGTCTAGTGCACTAGATGCATTGGACCTAAGTCTCACCTTTAGCAAATATGTAAAGTGTACTTAGGTCTATGATAGCATCCTTAGAGCATTCACATCAAGAATGCTAAAGAAATATAGCATTTAGCAACTTAAAACACTACTTTATCTATTTTAACACCCCACTTTATAATATACTCAATATCAAAAGTTTTATATTTTTTACCACTTCATTAAATATATTATTTCTTTATTTTTTTTATTCACAATCTCATCCCTTTCTCTCTCTCTCTCTCTCTCTCTCTCTCTCTCTCTCTCTCTCTCCATGTATTCGTCTTCTTTCGAACCCACTGCAAAACCCAACCCACTGTCACTACCCACACCCACTACCACCAACCACAACCACCCACCACCGCCCAAACCCACTACCATAGCCACCACCATCCATAACCACAACCCCCAACACTAAAATCACAAACAAAAACAAACCCAAAACCAAATCACAAACCCCAAAAAAAAAAAAAAAAAAAAACATACAACTCATACCATGACCATCAACCACCACCAGTCCACCACAAAATCCCATCAAACGAATACCCACCACCACCGGTCCACCACAAACCATACCCACCCAAAACCAAATCACAAACCCACCACCCAAAACTTGCAAATCAAAACCCAAGGCGAGGGAGAAGGTTGGGCAACATCGGAAGAAGGCTTGGCAGCGTGTGAGAAGGTTTGGCGATGTGGGTCAGGCGTAGGAAGAAGGCTTGACTGGGTCTAGCATGGGAAGAGAGGGCTTGGTTGTGTGGGTGATTGCAAGGGGGAAGAGATGAAAAGAAAGAGAAAAGAGCCTCACATGGAGAAGAAAGAGAGAAAGAGGATAGGCACACATATGAAAGAAAGAGAGAAAGAAGAGAGCAAGCGTGGGAGAGGGATTAAAAAACAATATTTTCTTATAATATTCAGCTACAGTGAGTTGTTAGAGATGGCAGCTCACTGTAGTTGAATGTCAAAATTTTTGACATTTGAGTGCTTTAATGTAGTAAATGTTTTTGTGTGTTGATTGTTAGATATAGAATTTTAGCATTTTAGCATCCTTAATGTAAATGCTCTTAGCACATATAAATCAAGCACTCTTAGATACTTCTTCTTCTTCTTCTTCTTCTTCTTCTTTTTTTTTTTTTTTTTTAAATAAAAAAATAAAAGCAAGGTCCAAAAAGTAATTTCATTTTTTCCCCCTGTTTCTTAGTAGGTATGTGTCGAAAATTCTCTTACTTTTTTTGAACTAGATGGTTCATGGTTTTCTTTTAAAAAAATAGGTTCATAGTTCAAATGAAAAGTAGTGGTACCAAAAACTAATTAATATCTTTGTCATAATAACTAATTAATTTTTTTATTTTTTATTTTTTTGGGCTTACATGTTTTGCTCATGTAAGTTCTATTTTATTTTTTGGTTTACATGTTTTGCTCATTTAAGTTTTATTTTATTTTTTATTTTAAAAAGTTGTATTAGTACTTGACTACTAATGTGAGAGAGAAATGTGGAGGTGAGAAAAAAACAGTTTAGTGATTAAAAAAAATGGTACGTTTGTGGAAAAAAAAAGTTTTATTTTTATTTTTTTCAAAAATAAGAAGTTGTATTAGTACTTGACAACTAATGTGAGAGAAAAATGTGGAGGTGGGAGAATTTTTTTTTTTTTTTTTTTAAATTTAGCTAAAAATTAGGAGTTTTTAAATTACTAAATTTACATTTTAACCTTATAATTTAAGCCTTAGAAACCAATGAATTTGAGGGGTATTTTAGACATCTAAATTGAATATTCGAAACAGCCCCTTAAATAGTACTAGTATAGATAAACAACAATTATTATAAACTAGCCTCATCAAACACGCTTCTCACGTGCGATGAGGCTTTTTTTTTAGTAAAAAAAAACTTTGTGTTTTGATTTTATATATATAATTTTTATTTTAAGAATCTAATTTATAAGTGGATAAAGTAATTTGAAAATTAACAGGAGAGTGGTCCTATTTTTTAGGTAGGAGTTAGAGTTGTATTTTTACTGGATAGTTTTTTAGTTTTGTCTCTACTTAAACATAGAGGTTGTAAGGATGCGTTTTGGACCCTAGATCCAAAGTATGATTGGATCCAAGCCCAATAAGCCCAATACAATGACTTTGTAGAGAGTGAGTTGGAAAACTAGGCTCTAATGAATGGGATAACAGTTAGAATAAATTTTAACAGATAATCAAATAGAAATAGACTGGAGTTATCTAAGTAAATCCATCCTCGGCACAATCCGAGGAGGTCTGTTCTAGTATATATTGATTGAAAATGGTTACAGATATGGTTCAAGTTGCTATAATGCTTTCTCTTACAAATTTCCAATCTCCCTCTCTCATTGCTTCCTTCTTCTTTTATACTCTTTTCTCCTTTCATCTCCACCCTCCACGTGCAGGCCAGATGGTTAGTCTTGATACTTGTCCCATCAATACCTTCCTAAAGTTTTTAGGTAGTAGCTGTAAGGTTGAAAGCCACTGTTCAGGTATCACCTTCATATTAATGCGGCCAAAGAGTTAGTTGCAAAGCAATTAATGCGATGGTAGCAGCTTTCTCCTTAGATATTTTAGGACTCCCCTTAGTACTTTGTTTTTACAATGCTTATCCGTGCCAGCAAAACTTCCTAGAACATCCCCCTAGACGGCAGATCACCTATTTGAACCTCGGCTTTGGTTAGCCGAGGTGACATTTGTCCTCGGCCTACCTTCTTGTGCTATTATGACCAAAACTGACCTCGTCATCTACTAACACGGACTCCCTTGATAATGTTTACTCCTTCTCGAACGATCTCTAGTTCTCGGCTTGGGCTTTAGGCCCAATATATACATGGATAATGAGCTCCTAGGCCCAATACCCCTACAATAGCCCCCCGAGATTCTTCTTTTTGGCTTCTTGGGAAGAAAGGAGGATCTCGATATTACTATAGTTGCTCTGAGCCCATTGCATCCCACTTTTGCCTATGAAAACGCCTTTGTAATTGCCCAAGACACACTCTTGGTGTTTCGACATTTGAGACGCATCTTCATTAAATTCTTACGGCTTCCTGTCCCCTACGTTCTATGGTGTGATGCGAATCCAATGGTTGAGGATTTTGCTGGGAACCAAGCAACAATTTTCCTGCTCCTAGCTCTCTCCTTGGAATAAATACCCCTCAAATCAATTAATCATCTTATCTTAGCATTCACTTCACTCTAGCATACATACACTGAACTTGCCAATTTCTCCCCACTCACTTATGCCTTTATAAATCCTAAAAGCCTATCCGAGGATATTTTTCTCCTTCCTATAAGTCTTTATAAACTTTTATACTCTGTTTTTCCGTATATTTTTTCTTTTTTCTGTACTTCTTTTCTCCTCGGCTCCATTTTGTTCTCTCGATCTTTTTAGTTCCCCCAAACCTTCCTAGAAATGGGTAGATTCAAAAGCCTGGTAGACTTTGAGGAGGGAATAGAGAGCTTTAGAGCTCTATATAGGATCCCACCAAGGGTGTTTGTTAGGTACTGTAAGAAGGGTTAGTGGCATGAAAGAAGGCAGGAGAGAGAAGTGGTGATCCCAATGATTGCCTTCATAGAGGGTGGGATGAGGATTCCTATGGGTACCGCTACTAGGGATTACCTCAAGGCTCATAGGTTAACTTTCACCCAATGTGCTCCAAATACGTTCAGAATACTAGGGAGTGTAGATTCCCTTAATGAAAAAAATGGGCCTAGGGTTGACCCACCGCGACATCAACTGGGTTTATAACCTTCACCATCTAAAGAGGCGGGGGTACTACCTAAAATCAAGGTACCTCGAAGTTAGGCTTATTCAATGCCTCCTTGAATCCAACAATGGGCTGAATAAAGATTTCCTAATCGTGTCAGGGGAGTGGCATGATGGCCTCCCCTGCCCGACGAGGGAGGGGCAACCAGGTGGGGCTCTAGGTTTAGAAAGATTGTTTTAAAGTTACCCGTCTTCCTCTGATTGATATTATTTCTGATTCTGACGACTTTTCTTTTGTTTCTCTGATGATTTTGTAGATATACACGCTGCCGAGCTGAATTTCAACATGGTCAACAAGGATAAACTAGACAAAATCCTTCGAGATAAGGTGTTTGTGAACAAGGATGGTCAGTTACAAGCGGCTCACTTGATCCTGGGGTACACGCCGATCTCATCTAGCTTCCAAGCGCCTAAATGCGTCATAAAAGCCAAAGATCCCCGCCTTCAGCGGATAAGTGTAGCCGTCCCGGGTTTTCTCCTTCCCGAGGGCACTCCAATCCCAGAGGGCGCTCTCCTTACTCAACCCATCCAAAAGGCGTCCCTAAGGTAGTCCCTCCACTTCAACACACAATTGGTGAAGCTAACTCCTCTCAGCCCATCAACAAGGAGGAAGATGAAGAAGAAAAAGAAAAGGAAAAGGAGATAGTAGACGCCTCATATTTAGAGGACTTGCACGAGGTTTTTTATCGTCCCTTATCTCCTGAGACTATAACTAGTGATCTCGGCTAGCTTTCTCTAGGAACTACATCTTTACCAGATGAGATGGGTATCCAGCGCAAGCAAAGATCAACCCTCCAGGAGTTGCTTGAGTCCCAGCCGGGGGGAAAAGCATCCGGGAAGGTAGCCCAGACCCGGTTTCCTACTCCTCCACCTGCCCAACATATCCAAGCCAACCCTGCCAACCATAAAAGGAAGAGGTAAGACAAAGGCAAGGAGGTAGTGGAGACTGGAAGGACCCACTCCTCCCAAGAAGTTGAACATCAGAGGGGGTCTGAGCAACCAAGGGGCATGCAGATGAGGTCAGCCTATGAGGTAGAAAGGAAGGGTGAGCACCAGGTTGCAACCTCAGCCTAGGCCCCACCCTTGGAGTGGGATGGGGCTCCTCTATCAAGTGATGCCACCGTCCAGGATTTTCAGGGGGGCACGGTTGGGTACGTAGCCAATGCTATGGAACAAACCCTACTGCTGCTAAAGGATATGGCCGACCTCAGATCCATGAGGAAATATGAGGTCTTCCTCGTCCTGAAGAAGGACTTGGCTATGGTAAGTTTTCTCTTATTACGTATTTTTTATTATTATTTTTATTAACTTCTTCTCCTTCCCAGGCTATCCAAGTAGCTTTTAGGGCCGAGGAGATGGTGAGTAGTTCTCACCATATGTACAAGAAAGAGGAGGGGAGGCAAATTGCAACTATGAAGGCCTTCCAGGTGGTTGAGAAAAGCAATCAAGATCTGAAGGCTAAGCTGATCGAGGAAAAAAAGGAAAGAAAAAGCACTGCAGCCGCCTTGGATAACATTGAGAGGCAAGCCGAAGGCCAGCGGGTACTTCTCCATAATGCCGAGGATCAACTGGCTGCCTCCAAGGACTAGATAGTCGCCCTAAACAAGAGATTAGAGGAGTTCAAGAAGGCCAAAGATCAAGCCGAGAAGGCCAAGGAGGAGGCAGAGAAAGCTCGAGAAGAGGTGAAGCAAGAAGGATATGATATTGGAGTGGCCGAGACCAAGAAAGCCCTCAAGGCTGAGGTCTCAAGGGTGTGTAGGACTTACTGTGCCTAAGTATGGGATGAAGATCTCAACCAAGCTAAGGTTGAGGCTTCTTTTGTGCTTAGGAAGGCAGAAAGTGTCTACTAGCCCCCAACCATTTGTGCCTCCTTTTTAAGCAACTCCAAGACAAACACCCCTCCCGAGGTGGCAGATCTTGAGAAGAGCAGCCCCAGCAAGGCTTCCCCCCCTCCTGGCAGCCCTCCAAAAGTAGCCAAGCAACCTGGGGTAGATGGGAAAGTGACTGAGGTGTCAAAAAGGCTGGCCTCTGATGCCACCAATCCTTCGGCTGTTACCCAGGATCTAAATAAAGACAAGGAGGCACCTAGGATGGAGCTTGTTCTCGCAACTCTTCCGCTACGTGCCAAAGGTGACCCTAAAGGCACAGGTCAAGGATCCTTAGAGGCTACTACCCCACAGTCCTAGGCCCCACCTCATGGAAAAAATGTGATAAAAAAGAAGTAGGATTTAAGACAGTTCTCTTTTTCCTTTTCTTTCTTTTTTTTTTTTTTTTTTTTTTGTCTGGCAACTTATGTTTTGGTTTTCATAATTTGTTACTAAGTTGCCATTTTGTATTCAATTTTCCTTGCTTCAAGGCTTTTGTTAATGAAAGTTATGAGCATTTTCCTTATTTCTATGATTCTCATACAAGTGTTGATATAATTTCTATCTTGTTTAATACTTAGCTAATATGGACATTGGATACAACTCCATTTATGTATGCAAATGGTAAGACACCAATTCATGATAGACTTTATCTAAACTTCTTCCCATTACTAAGTTAAAAGACCCGAATACAATAATCAGACCTGAAACAGATCATGGATATACTTTCAAATGCTTTAAGTGACACTTACAAGCATGCAACTAACTATGGCACTTTAATGAAGAACTGCATCATTAATTAGGGCTGACCCTATCAGACACTTAAATAACCAATAGGAAGTGTTAACATATTCAATAGGATCCAGATATAATGTAGGTTCTATTTGACACCTTTGTGAATGGCTTGAAACGTCAATTTATCCAAGGTATGTGGTCCAAGGATCCAGGCATGACCAAGGTTTTGTTAGACACTTAGGAAAATAATAAGAGGTATTAATTTACCTAAAGTATGTGGTTCGAGGAGCCAGGTATAGCTAAGGTTCTGTTTAATACTTAGATAGATGTCAGTAAGTATTAATTTTTCCAAAGTATGTGGTCCGAGGAGCCAGGTATAACTAAGGTTCTATTTAATACTTAGATAGATGTCCATAAGTATTAATTTTCCCAAAGTATGTGGTCTGAGGAGCCAAGCATAACTAAGGTTTTGTTTACTACTTAGATAGATGTCCATAAGTATTAATTTTCCCAAAGTATGTGGTCTAAGGAGTCAAGCATAACTAAGGTTTTATTTAATACTTAGATAGATGTCCATAGGTATTAATTTTTCTAAAGTATGTGGTCCAAGGAACCAGGCATAACTAAGGTTCTGTTTAATACTTAAATAGATGTCCATAAGTATTAATTTTCCTAAAGTATGTGGTTTGAGGAGCCAGGCATAACTAAGGTTCTATTTAATACTTAGATAGATGTCTATAAGTATTAATTTTCCCAAAGTATGTGGTCTAAAGAGCCAGGCATAACTAAGGTTCTATTTAATACTTAGATAGATGTCATAGAATATCAATTTATCCAAGGCATGTCGTCCGGAGAGTTAGGCATGACCAAGGTTCTGTTTGATATTCAATAAATAGTAGAACGTATGCCAAATAATATGATAAACCAAAAATATGGCAAAGACTACTTTCACTAATAATAATACCTTCTCAGGTTGTTTACATTCCAGGGATGGAGTACAGTATTTTCCTCGAGATCTTCCAGATAATATGCTCCTATGCCTGCTACTGAAGTGATGCGATACGGTCCTTCCCAGTTAAGCCACAGCTTTTCCTAGGTTAGGTTCCTAGTAGCACCCAAAAATTTTCTTAACACCAAATCTTCTAGTGCTAGTGGTCTCAACTTCACATTGACATCATACCCTTGCTTGAGCTTGTGTTGATAGTAGGCCAATTAGACCATTGCATTTTCTCTTCGTTCCTCAATTAAGTCTAGGCTTTTCCCTAATAGCTCATCATTGTTACTCAGAGTGAAAGAACTCGTCCTCAGTGTTGGGAATCCAGTCTCCAAAGGAATAACGGCCTTGACTCCATACGTCATTGAAAATGATGTCTCTCCTGTTGACCTACGAGGCGTAGTCCGATATGTCCAAAGGACGTTTGACAACTCTTCCACCCATTTTCCCTTTGCATCATCCAACCTCTTCTTGATTCCGTTCACTATGACCTTATTGACAGTCTCGGCCTGTCCATTCCTTTGGGGGTAAGCCGGGGTGGAATATCTATTCGTAATCCCCAAGTCACAACAGTATCTCTGGAAGGCCTTGCTATCAAACTGCAGGCCGTTGTCTGAGATAAGGGTATGAGGGACCCAAAACCGGGTTAAAATATTCTTCCAAACAAATATCTTGGCATCCACGTCCCTGATGTTAGCCAATGGTTCAGCTTTGACTCACTTGATAAAGTAATCCGTGTCAACCAGCAGGTACCTCTTATTCCCTGTGGCCTTAGGAAAAGGACACACAATATCCAAGCCCCATTTAACGAATCGCCACTGGCTGGACAGAGGATTAAGGACTCCTCCCGGTTGGTGGATGTTTGGTGCAAATCTTTGGCATTTGTCACACTTCTTCACATATTCTTGTGCTTCCTTTTGCATGCTTGGCCACCAGTATCCCTGAGTGAGAGCTTGGTGAGACAAATATCTGCCTCCTGTATGGCTCCCACAAATCCTTTCATGTAGCTCCTAAAGGAGTAGCTCTGATGCTTCAGGATGTATACACAGCAAGTACAGCCCAGAAAATGAGCGCTTATACAATTTTTGGTTCTCGGACAGCCAAAACCGAGGAGCCTTTCTATGCACCTTTTTAGTTTCTGACCTTTCCTCGGGTAAGATATCCTCTTTGAGGAATAGCACTATGGGATTTATCCAGCTAGGCCCTACTTTAACTTGATGGATTTGGACTATATTCCTCTTTACTCCAATAAGCTTGCATAAGTCTTCAACAAGTATGACTCGAGGTAAATCATGTGCCGAGGATGTTGCAAGAATGGCCAAGGAGTCCGCATGTGTGTTTCCACCTCGAGGGATATGTAATAAGTTAAAAGATTCAAATTCTGATTGCAAATGCCTAACCTAATTCAAATTTTCCTGCATTCTCACATCTTTGGCTTCTTACTCCCGCATTACCTGGCCTACAACCAATCTTGAATCAGAGAAAATCTCTATTACCTTTCCATCCATCTTTTGCACCATGGCCATTCCCATCAACAGAGTCTCATATCCAGCCTCATTGTTTGTGGCCGAGAAGTCCAGTCTCAATGAATTCTTAATGGTAATCTTCTCGGGAGATATTAGAACTAGCCCCATTTCGGATCCCCTCTAATTTGCTGCACCAACAACGTATACTGTCCAGGATAAAGGATCTTGTAGGGAGATCATGCCAACTGATTTTTCATCCATGCCTTGCTTTTCTGCTTCTACTTCCAATGGAGATTCAACAAACCCAGCTACCAGATCAACGAGGACTTGACCCTTGACGAAGGTACGAAGCATGTATTTGATGTCAAAAGCTCCTAAGATTGTGCCCCATTTAGCAATCCTCCTCGTGTAATCAGTACTTCGGAGTAGAGCTCTGAGCGGAACCTGAATTAGGACAACAACTGTGTGTGCCTGGAAGTAATAGAAGAGTTTACATGTAGCATGTACCATCGCCAAAATGGCCTACTCCAATGGTAGATAATAGACATCGGCCTCATGTAGTGACTTACTCACATAATAAACTGGCCTTTGTATGGCGCTATCAACTCATACTAACACCAAGCTTACAGCATGAGGGGCCATAGCAACATAAGCAAACAGGACCTCATCCACCTCAGGATTGGATATGATAGGTGGCCGAGAGAGATATTCCTTGAGCCATTGGAAGGCCAAAGCGCACTCCTTGGTCCACTTAAATCTCTTCCACTTATTCGTCAACAGGAAGAAAGGTTTGCATCTATCCGCTGACTGAGAGATAAACCGGTTCAAGGTAGCAGTAATTCTGGTTAGCTTCTGGACTTCTTTGGGATTCTGAGGTGGTTGTAAACTATTAATTTCCTTAATCTGATTGGAGTTAATCTCAATTCTCTGATGAGTTATCATGTAGCCCAAAAACTTGCTTGATCCCACACCAAAAGAGCATTTGGAAGCATTAAGGCACAACCTGTGTTTCCTTAGAATTTCAAAAATGTTCTCGAGGTCTCCCACATGCTCGGACACTACATTACTCTTCACCACCATATCGTCTATATAGACCTCAATACTCTTGCCCAGCTGTGGTTCAAACATCCTAGCCATTATCCTTTGATTCGTAGACCCTGCATTTTTCAAACCAAAGGATATCACTTTGTAGTGGTAGTTTCCAGTGGGAGTAACAAAAGCTGTTTTTTCCTGATCACCTAGGGCTAGTGGTATCTGGTGGTATCCTTGAAAGGCATCTAAAAAGCTCATCCAATGATGGCCTACAGTTGCATCCACCAGCTGGTCTATCCTAGGCATAGGGAAAAGATCCTTTGGGCAAGCTTTATTTAGGTCTATGAAGTCCACACACACACACATACTCACCATTTCCCACTCTTCTTCTTTACCACCACAATATTGGCCAGCCACTCAGAATAGAATACCTCCTTGATAGCCTTTGCCTGCTTAAACTTCATCACTTCGTCTTTGACAACATCAGAATGATCTTTGCATGAGCACCGAGGTAATTGCTTTTTAGGGGTGACAAATGGATTAACATTTAAATGATGGTAGATGAAGCTCGGATCCACCCCCGGGGCTTCGTAAGTGTTCCATACGAACACATCAACATTTCTCCTAAGAAACTCTATCAGCTCTTCCTTCTCTTAAAGAGGCAGCTGAGCTTCGATCTAAAAGAACTTCTCTGAATCATCATCAACAACAATCATTTCTAAATCTTCACATTTCGCCTCCTCGACTGGTTTATTGACAGGAAACATCGAAGCTTTTGATTGTTATAAGCCCCTTTTATTAGAGGTCGGGACTCAGCTTCGGGTAGATGTACGATGGCAGCCACCAGGCACTACTTAGCCGTGAATTGACTCCCAACAATCTCTTCAATCTGGCCCCCTGACTGATATTTTACCTTCTCGTGCAGAGTAGAAGAGACAGCTCCTAAGGCATGAAGCCAAGGTTTGGCCACAATGGCCGTGTAAAGGGAATAGGCATCCACCACGATAAAATCCACCTCAACCACTTCTGAACCAGCCTGCACAGGTAGTCTAATCTGACCCCTCGGGATGACAACCTTCCCATCAAAACTCACCAAAGGAGAATCGTAGGTTGTTAAGTCCTCGGGTCTTAAGTTCAGCCCCTTGTACAGATCAGGGTACATGATCTCAGCACCACTGCCATGGTCCACCATCACTCTCTTCACATCATACCCCCTCAATCCTGAGTGTGATCACCAAAGCCTCGTCATATGACTGAATGGTTCCAATCTTGTCCTCGTCCGAAAAACTTAGTGCCGGTTGGATATCCAATCTAGCTCTCTTCGGCTCTGAATTAGTGTCCTCGGTGGACAGTCGAGCCACAGACATCACTCTGAAGGGACAAGAACTAGTCCTCCCTAGAGTAGCAAAGATGACATTTATCATGCCCAAGGGAGGTCTTAAAGAAGCATCTCTCTGGGGTTTTGAATTTTCTCGGCCTTACTAACCATTAGAATGATGCAAAAACTGCTTCAATTTTCCTTCTCAGACCAACTAGTCTAGATGATTCCACAAATTTCTATAGTCCTTCGTAGTGTGTCCCTAGTCCTGGTGGTACTGGCAATAAATGCTCTGATTGCGCCTCATGGGGTTTCTTGCCATCTTATTTGGCCATTTGAAGAACGACTCATTCTTGATTTTCTCTAGAACCTGGTGCATCGGTTCTTAGAACACCGCATTAACTACTTGAGCATTGGCAGGCCCTGGCTGCCTAGCAAAGTCTCTTCGAGGTCAATTGTTATTGTATCGGTCTAACCTAAAATCCCTCCTCTCTAGAGGGATAACATTAGCCTTACCTTTCCCTTGCTACTAGTCTTCCTCAACCCTTTTATACTAGTCAATCTAGTCCATGAGTTGGCGTACACTGGTGACAGGCTTTCTCGTCAAAGACTTCCTTAAACCGTGCTCGGCTGGGAGGTTGACTTTGAAAGTACTGATAGCCATGTCATCAAATTCACCATCTATCTCATTGAACATCTCCTAATATCGGTCCAAGTATGTTTTCAGCGTTTCCCCCTCTCGCATAGATAAGGACAGTAGGGAATCCAAGGGCCAAGGAACCCTGCTACAAGTAATAAAACGAAAGCCAAATGCTTGGGTGAGCCCCTTAAAGGAATTTACGGAACCTGCCCCCAGGCCATCAAATCATCTCATCGCCACGGGTCCTAGACTGGATGGGAACACCTAACACATCAAGGCCACAGATCCTAAACTGGATGGGAACACCTTACACATCAAGGCCTCGTTCTTGGAATGGACAGTCATTCTTTGGTTGAAATGGCTCACATGCTCCACAGGATCCATTCGACCATTGTAAATGGTGAACGTTGGCTGATTGAATCGCCGAGGAAGTCTTGCCCCTTCAATCTTATGCATGAAGGGCGATTTGGAAATTTGGTTCAACGCCTTACTCATAGCGTCATTGCCCAGGCCTTTGCAAGATGGGCTCTTATACCTACATTTGTGATGGTACTCCTCATCGTAGGAGAAAGACTTGTTAGGCGGGGTTCTTGACCTTCGTCTATAACTAGCATCCTCTCCATCATCAGAGGAAATGTCAGAGCTGGAGGGGGTTCGCTTTCGCTGTGCATGACGCAACTTCTTCTTTAAATGGTCAATTTCTAGTTGCATGGCTCTGTTATTCTACTCTTGAGAGACGTGACTTCCAACTCGAGAATGACTTCTACTTGTATGTGTAGTATGCACACTACCCTCTCGATCTCTCCTGTTTTTAAGATTAAGAAAATCATCTTGTCATTGGGACCCCGTGGACTCTTGTTGATGGAAACCTGATCCTACCATAGTTAACCGTTGCACTCACTATCACACAAGTTATTCCCACAGACGGCGCCAATTGTAAGGACGCAATTTGGACCCTAGATCCAAAGTATGATTGGATCCAAGCCCAATACAATAAATTTGTAGAGAGTGGGTTGAAAAATTAGGCTCTAATGAATGGAATAACAGTTAGAATGGATTTTAACAGATAATCAAACAAAAATGGACTGGAGTTATCTAAGTAAATTCGTCCTCGGCACAATTCGAGGAGGTCTGTTCTAGTATATATTGATTGAAAATGGTTATAGATATGGTTCAAGTTGCTACAGTGCTTTCTCTTACAAATTTCCGATCTCCCTCTCACATTACTTCCTTCTTTTATACTTTTTTCTCCTTTCATCTCCACCCTTCACGTGCAGGCTCAATGGTTAGTCTTGATACTTATCCCATCAGTAGCTTCCTAAAGTCTTTGAGTAGTAGCTGTAAGGCTGAAAGTCTTGTGCCATTATGACCAAAACTGACCTCGTCATCTACTAACATAGACTCCCTTGATAATGTTTACTCCTTGGATGATCTCTAGTCTTCGGCTTGGGCTTTAGGCCCAATACATACATGGAGAATGAGCTCCTAGGCCCAATACCCCTACAGAGGTGTAGGGGCATTTTTTAATTAAAAAAATGAGGAAATCAAAAAGAGAAAACCCCCTAATTAGTAGTAAAGATTATTATAAGTCGGATATCATAAATCCAATTTCTTTAAGATCTATCGATTTAAAAAATCATGCATGCCACGCTGCTTTTTTTTATTTTTTTATTTTATGAACTGGAAAATATTTATTAAAAGGCAGGGAAATTACAGAGGAGAGAACAGAATAGCCTCCTCCCTGAGAATATCGCACGGACAGGGAGGCCAATTGCCATAAACAAAAGAACCTACAAATTATTTTCCATATTGATCACTTGGCCAAAGTATGAGCAGCTACATTTGCTACCCTAGCTATCCAATGGAAGGAAAGGTTAGGAGAAAGAGCTGCCAACTCTATATTATGATATTATCTGCTATGATGTTTCTGATTCTCCAGTGAATCTCGCAAGGTTCTTCTCTCAAGGCCTGAATGCCGCTGAGGCCTGAGGGAGTCACCTTCGATTATGATATCTTCATAATTGGCCTGTGATGCATGTCTCACTCCACATCACGATGTATCTACTGAAGTTCTATAGAATAAAATTGTCGTGAACTTGCTTTTGATTTACTTTTTATTATTATTTTTTTTTCACCTGTCGAGAGTAAGTGCTTTTCATTTACTCACTAATTCATATATGGATATTTCTAATCGATTTATCCCTTTGAAATATTTCGTCAAATTCTTACTATACTGAGTAGATAAGTGATGAATATATTAATTCTCATTGATTATTTAATTCTAATGGACGTAATTCTTAGAATTCATTTCTCTCTCTCTTATATGTGTGTTTGTTTCTCTAAAAAAAAAAAAAAGTTATATGATGAGACATCTTATGAAAAGTGGTTTTTTTTTTTTTTTTTTCAAGTGTTTATTTGCATGTAAAATATGGTCAAACTTGTAAAATATTTCTGTTGACCTTAAAATCCTTTATAAAAAGTTGTAAAACATTTTTGTGGGGCCCAATAATTCGTGGGCCAGGCCCATTTATTCGTTGGGGTCCAAAGGCCCAAGCCGAGGAAGGTGATGGCCCAGGCTCGGCAATACAAGTACGAAATAACCTTGGAACACAGCCGAGGACGATTCAGTCCTCGGCATGTCCGAGACCTCACAAGAAGAAATGGCAAAAATGATATAGAAACAACTTGGGAAAAAATCTAAAATATCTGTGCCAATAGAAAAGGGTATGCTGGAAAGTGTAACGACCAGGGAAAGCTGCCCTTACTGCCATTCAATACTCCGCACCTGACAGAGCCATACTCTCCAGCTTTTACAACCACCCCCAACCACTCTGGGTATGGGCTGATGGGACAAGTATCAGTCTTGGAATGTCGATCCTACACGTGGACGAAGGATAAAAAACACAGGCTAGTATAAAAGGAAAAGTAAGCAATTCATAGTAGGGGCTGGGAAAAATGGCCAAAAACCAGAGCCTCCCAGTCCGCCTCTAGGAGAAAGACTCCTAGGGCGAAGACGACTTAACCATGTATGGATATTACGAAAAACCCATCGCCTGGTGATCAAGGCCTAGCCTTTCAAACCCATGCTCTACAAATGATATTGTTTGGGCCTTTTTATGTGCGAACCCAACATTGTTACGGTTCGTTACAAATCGCGTCCTTACAATTGGCGCTGTCTGTGGGAAAGGCTTGTGTGTTGGCATAGGCGGTAGGTCGAGAGAGTTCCCTTGTCATTTCTAGCAGCTGGTTATGGAGTTCTAGTGTAAAGTTCCGCTAGGGGCTATGATTCTTGATTAGGGGCTATGATTCTTGATTAGGGGCTACGCTTGGTAGCGTCAATCGCATGGGTGGTTCTAGGGGCTTGGTCGAGGAGCTAATTCCCCTAAAACCAAGGTCCCACGCAAAAAACTGAGTTTTGGACAGAACCAAGGTATTGTATGGTCGTCGGACTCAAACCTATGGGGAAACCAACTATTTAGATGAGAAAACTGAGTTTTGGACAGAACCAAGGTATTGTATGGTCCTCGGACTCAAACCTATGGGGAAACCAACTACTTAGATGAGAAAACTGAGTTTTGGACAGAACCAAGGTATTGTATGGTCCTCAGACTCAAACCTATGGAGAAACCAACTACTTAGATGAAAAACTGAATTTTGAAAGAAAAACTGAGTCTCGTAAGGTCGGCTACTTAATAAAAATTCTAAGTTACTCAATCCTCGGCTCAAATACCATAAAAGGTTAAAACTATTAAAGTTGTTAAGAAGATGGTGAAACACCCTACTACTTAGCAACCTGGAGGGGCTGTTCATTTTGTGGGTTGTATGTCTTCGGATGATTACTTCCTGCACCGCACCGAGCATTCAGTTGTCATCTTGGCTATTTTGGGGTAAGTGTTGTTTTCGCAGGTCGGCATTGTTATGCCAAACAATTCTATTAAAGTCGTGTAATATCTTTTCCTTAGCAAAAATTTTGACCCTAAGTGTCATTAGTTCAAGTCTGTATTATTGTGCCGAACAGCACTCGTAAGTTCATAATAGCGCATTTTTCTTTGATAAGGGATTTCGGCCCTAAGTATTGTGCTCTAAGGTCGGCGGTATTGTGCCAGGCCGCCTCAATAAGCTTACCATAATGTTCCTTTCTTTTTCTTCTTAATAGGGGTTTCAACCCTAAGTATCTCTAATTCGATTCGGTAGTATTAAGTCGGATATTGCCTATAAACACAGAGTAAGATCTTTTTATTAACTAGGATTTCGGTCTTAGACATCGGTCAAAGTGTAAAAATAAAAAGAATTCACAAGATAGTATGTCTATTCACGGCGTAACCATTTCAGAAATAAAGAGATAGAATGTGTGAAATAAAGCAATAACAACTTTTATTAATATAAAGAGGTATTACAACGTACAAAGAAGGGCTTAAACAAGCCTATACAGAAGGTGGATTACAAAAATAATAAAAGGAAAACAATAACAATATAACAAATAAACGGTCAGATGTCTTCTTAAACTCGTCTCCGAAATCCTTCCAAACTCTGCCTCAATAGCGCTCATATTGAGATGAGGACCTTCTTCAGAAGAAGAAGGAGGAGAAGAAGAGAAAGAAGGAGGAGAAGAAGAGGAAGAAGGAAAAGCGCCAAGATGGATCTAGCGGTGGAAAGAAGAAGAAAGAAAGGCAAAAGGAGGCACCAGTGGAGGAAAAGAGGAAGAAGCAGGGATGCTTTGTCCCTGCATCAGTCCTGACTCCTAACACGCTGGTGCCATGTTAGCTATGCTCGTAAGAGAGCGGCTGATACTGATAATGGGTGACCCCAGCTCAGTCGCGCCAAAAGCCTGACGCGACGAGCCCCTGCTTCGGATTTTGGCTGAAAGGAGGGTGAGAAGTATCTTGAGTCTTTGCCATCCCTGCCCCGACCGAGCCATTTTTAGCTTCATAAGAACATGGAATTTCTGAGAAGGGAATGTCTCCTTCATTACTTGCTCCTATTTTGAACGAATTACAAATTAAAGTATAACTAGCGGGTAAAGTAAACTCTAGAGGAGTCTAAGGGTTTCAGATTTCAGAGGGATTAAAAGGGTTCATGTACAGGAGAAATAACCTCTCGCTTTTTCTTTTTATATGAGGGGCGAAACGGAAGGTATTTAATATGCTCAGATCTCCAAGAAAATATGTAAACGAAAATATGCCCGCTCCACTTCCCCACACCATCAATAACCATTAAATTTGAATGGTCTCGTAAAGGGAAACTATTAAAGGCACGTTTTGGATAGCCAAACAGCATGAACGCGTTGTGAATGAATTCAAAGGAATGTCTCGTAGACCGGTACATTTCCTGGGCAGATGGAGAAACGCCAACATTAATAAAGGGTTGAGTTAAACGAGCTATAATAAAGGCTTGGTATTACCAAAACCCTCCTCTCCAACCAAGAGGTTGGACAACAGGGCTTTGAGGGGCTATTGTAGGGCCCAATAATTCGTGGGCCAGGCCCATTTATTTGTTGGGGTCCAAAGGCCCAAGCCGAGGAAGGTGATAGCCCAGGCTCGGCAATACAAGTACGAAATAACCTTGGGACACAGCCGAGGACGATTCAGTCCTCGGCATGTCCGAGACCTCACAAGAAGAAAGGGCAAAAATGGTATAGAAATAACTTGGGAAAAAATCTAAAATATCTGTGCCAATAGAAAAGGGTATGCTGGAAAGTGTAACGACCAGGGAAAGCGTAACGACCAGGGAAAGCTGCCCTTACTGCCATTCAATACTCCGCACCTGACAGAGCCATACTCTCCAGCTTTTACAACCACCCCCAACCACTCTGGGTATGGGCTGATGGGACAAGTATCAGTCTTGGAATGTCGATCCTACACGTGGACGAAGGATAAAAAACACAGGCTAGTATAAAAGGAAAAGTAAGCAATTCATAGCAGGGGTTGGGAAAAATGGCAAAAAACCAGAGCCTCCCAGCCCGCCTCCAAGAGAAAGACTCCTAGGGCGAAGACGACTTAACCATATATGGATATCACGAAAAACCCATCGCCTGGTGACCAAGGCCTAGTCTTTCAAACCCATGCTCTACAAATGATATTGTTTGGGCATTTTTACGTGCAAACCCAATACTGTTACAGTTCGTTACAAATCACGTCCTTACAATTTTATTTTTAAAAAATTGGTAAAACATTTTACAAAAACACATGATGACTTCCCCTCCCCTCATTTTAGAGAAGTGCTATGTCTATAATATTTTCATAACAAATTCTAGGTGGTCAATTGTTATTGGTTTTAATTTGAACTCATTACTGAAATTACTTTTTTACCTACTAATAACAGCTAGTAACAACCTACAACCTAAGATTTGTTATGAAAAATATTATAAACATAACATTTCTCATCAAAGTTATCTTCTAAATTTCTCTAATTGAGAGCTTGACAATTAAGTGAGCTTTCATGTATATTACGTTCAGTTTATTTTGAAGTAAAATATTTTTTGGAAAATATGTTTTAATTTTTAGATGTTTATTTGCATGTAAAATATGGTCAAATTTGTAAAATATTTCCGTTGATCTTAAAATCCTTTATAAAAAGTTACAAATCATTTTACCTTTAAAAATTTGGTAAAACATTTTACAAAAACACATGGTGACTTCCCTTTCCCTCATTTGGTGGCTAGGTCACCGGTGTCAGTAGTCTAGTGTTTGGTGTACCCGTTTTGGCAACTAGTGCTAGCAATTAGGTGGCTGGAGACACCATTACAATGATTGATACTAGCAATTCAGTCACCGAAGATGTTGTTTTGGTAGTTTCCAGCGGTCTAGTGGCTAGAGCTACCATTCAAGTCACTAGAGACCGGTCCGATTGTCAAAGCCATCATATCAATTGCTAGTTCGAGAGGTTTGGTCATAGACCTTCAGCACTAGCAGCTCTAATGTTTGAGCCATTAGTTTTGGTGGTTTGCTTGAACAATTTTACATGACATCCAAACATCTGAAAGTATTTTACGTTTGAAAATATTTTATTTCAAAACAAACAGATCATTAATCGTATAACTTAATAAATTGTTTAAACAAGTGGTATAGACACCAAATAAATGCCAATTGATTCAATTGGTCTAGATTACTGGATTTAAGATTATGGGATTTGAATTTATTTGAATTTTATTTAAGGGTTAAGGTATTTTATTGCTATCTTAATTATGATCTATTTTCCTTGTTTCATCTAATATGGTAACCTATTTAATAGTCCCTAGTTTAAGCATAATTCGTATGTTGAATTTGATATATAATATGGATTATAGATATTCTCTCTCTAATTTGGTGGTGATTCTAAGCACCCTTATGTGGTCAAACCTAAAATTTCAAGCATATTCTTGGTGGTGAAGCCTGTGATTACCCCTGATCTACTTTCTTCCCAGTTATTTCGATTTGCTACCCTCCCAATCTTGCATCAAATTTGGTATCAGAGAAAACTTTGATCCCTTTTGCCCTTAAATCAGACTACCAAAATATTTCTCTACACCAACCACCCCAATATTACCAAAACCCCAACGATTGGTATCAAATGCTAAAATAGTCACTTTCCCACCATCAACGCCCAAACATAATAAAGAAAAAAAAAAAGAAAAAAAAAAGCGAAATACCCCAATGCTAACCTGACCATAGTCATTGAGCCAAACATACTTAATTGCCATCGATTTCTCACCAAGCAATTGTAATTAAAAATTTAATAATATTAAAAAATCTAAACCAATAGAATTTTTGACAGAGACTAATCAAAACCCTTGATTGAATAAATTTGAAAGTTAGAGAACTCAATTAAATGAAAGTATAATTAATGCTTGAAATGAATTTTAGTCAAACTTAGAGGGTGAAATTTGCATTTTTGCCTAAATTTTAATAAAAAGATAAAAACAAGTATTTAAAAAAAAAAAAAAAATCTTGCCCCTTTCCTTCCAAAATTTCAAACACAGAGTTTATGTTTTAGATACAAAAGTATGTCACTACCAAAAAATTCCATATGAAGTTAAAAAAATATTGATAGCTAATCGATTAAAGGCGAGATGCAATCGAATATAACAATAAACAGTTAACTCTCATGTTGGCAGGCTCCTGGTGCTAGAAGACACAAACTAAGTTGTGATGCAACATCTGTCAATAGAAGAGAAAATCGAGGTCCACAATTTATATGTCACAACTCTGATATCACAACTCTTTAAGTATGTAGAAAAAATAATGAGTTGATACGGAAGTGATAAATAACTACTAATATTCTAAAATATAAGAATAGTGGCAAACAAATTTATGATCCTAGAATAACTTGCGACATAGCTTTGCTGTGGTTCTTAATTCTTAGAATTATGAAGGGAAACCTATGCATTGATTCAGGCGCAATCAATTCTTTGCGAGCAACTTGAGGCAGTGGAGGTCAGAGGCATTTTTTGGGTCCTGCAATGCAGATAGAAAAGAACATGAGGATGTGTATGGTAATTATAATAGAAGATGATAATGAAATTTGCTTTGGCAGTAGCATCTAGTGATTATCAGTTGGCAACTATCCTGTAGACATATTGACAACTTTGCTCTTTTGATATGTAAATCTAAAAATGGTGTGGCCCATGATTTAATTAATTAGGCCCTTTTAAGTCAAATTTTCTTAGCTGTGCCTGTATGTTATCCTGCTCCTTCGATTTTCTATTTTAATTGATGTGGTGCCTATTAGCAACAAACCAGACAAAAAAGAGAAAGGAAGTGTACAGATTAGATCTCGGCATTTTCTCCCAAAAAAAAAAAAAAAAAAAAAAAGATATTTGACCTCGGCAAAAAGTAAAGTGTACCTATAGCTCCATGCCTCCATGGTTGGCAGCATACATATTTAAAGCAATATTAAATTAATTAGTAATTTTTTTTTTTAAGAAATATTAATTAGGTATGGGTCCAAAATTCTCTATCTTGCTTTTTTCTTTTCTTTTCTTTTTTCTGTTTGGATGAACTCTCTAACCTTTTCCAATTCGGAATCGCACACGTATGACTCGTGGTTTGCTTTGACTGATAATTTCTTGCTTTTTTTTTTTTTGGGTGTTTGGTAGTTTCAGAATAAAATGGTGAAAGAAAATCTATCTCATGGCTAAGTAGAGAAAGTTAAAAGATAGTTTTTCAATTCATTTTAAGGTTACCAATTATAGAAAAATTAGTTGCCAACCTGTGTTATGCACGGGAACTTACCTACTTGTAAGGTAGACTAAAATAATTTTATAAAATCTTAAATTAATTAAGAAATTATACCATTGCATGATTTGCTCTTGTATAATTTCAATTTGTGTTACAAATTGATGAAGAAGCCATTGCTTGAACGTGCAATGACTTACAAAAAATTTGTTTGACAATTTCAGATACTAAAAAAAAAAATAACTCAAAAATTCAGATATTAAAATTTCTGAAAGACCAAAAATAATTTTGTAAATAATTTGATAATTTTACTTCTTGTTAAGTTTGGACTAAATAAAAATAATTTTATGTAAATAAAATGATAATTTTATTTAAATATTGTGCTGACGTGAAAAATTGTGAGAGTTTCAAAAGTTTCAATTTAAAGAGATAGAGTTTCACTCCTTGTTAAGTTTGGATTAAAAAAAAAAAAAAATTGTTTAGAAAAAATGATGAGTTTGAGTTTAAGTTGAACTTGTCAGAGAGATAGAGTTTCACTCCTTGTTAAGTTTGGACTAAACAAAAATAATTTTGTTTTAAAAAATAACAATAATGAGTTTGACTTTAAGTTGGACTTGTTAGAAAAATAGAGTTTCACTCCTTATTACGTTTGAACTAAATAAAAATAATTTTATTTAAATATTGTGCTAACATAAAAAATTATGAGAGTTTCAGAAGTTTCGGTTTTATATATATAAATAAAATAATTTTCTAAAAAATGTTTTTTTTAGATAATCATTCATTTTTTTTTTTATAAATTTTAATGTCAGAATAAAGGGAGGTATGGGAAATAGTTTTAGTCACTTTTATCCATGCAAAAGAATTAGTTGATGTTTTGATTTAATAAAAATAATAATAATTATTATAAAGTAGATATCATAAATTCGAATCTTCTTTCATGAAAAACTTAAGACGGTAAACTTCTTTCATGAAAAACTTAAGACAGTAAACAAATTATCGAATATCTTTTTTTGTTTGTATTATGGCGGATCCAACACTAACGACAAACGCTATTCGATAAAAGGTGATTTTTTACGTACCAAATTATGCTTTATGCATGTTTCACTCGACATTATTATGATGTATCTAAGCAATCATACAATAGATTGATGTGAACTTGCTTTTGATTTTCTTTTTCACCTTTTTTGAGTAATTTCTTTTTATTTACTAGTTCTTTCGTCGGTCTTTGAGATCATTCGTCGATTTTAGAGCTGGCTGTTTCAACAGTTCGTTTGTTGCTCTTCAATTGTCACTTCTATCGGGTAAGTTTTGTTGGGGAAATATTTGTATGTAATTGGCATATTTTTTGACAAAATGTACTTTATTTGTATTTGGGTAAATCTAAGTAGTTTCAAGATGATCATTACAAGTGGTTAAATTAAAGATATGAAGACTACTCAAGAACTGTTCAAGAAAAGTGCAATCTGCAGGTCTCGATACCTGCTCGATAGAAGCTCGATCTGTCGAAATTCATTAAAGCTTAGCAAATGCCTCGATCGATCGAGCTTACGGGTTTCCAGATTACAGTGAGAAACGTTTTATTCTAAAAAGCTATTTGTTTATGGGTTTGTATAATCCTTATAGGATTAGGAAAGCCCAAGGTTTGTGTAAACCTATTTGAAATAGGAGAGCCCATTAAACTCCTATTTAAAGGAGGTGGAAAAAGAAAAACCTAACCCTAGAGAGCTTCATAACGTTTTTTATTTTTTTGAAACCCTAGCCTCTTTCTACAAAAAAAAGAGTTCTTGCTGCATTTCTTGTACGCCTTTGAGTTCTGTAACCAAGCAAAGTCTCTTACACCAACATTGAAGATCTTATTGGTGTTTCTATGTGAAGCTGCTGCAAATCAACTACAACAATCAAAGGGTTGCTGTGAAGTTAGTCACGTACTGAGATTCGTGCAAAGGAGTAAGCCGTGTACTGGGATCCGCGCATCAAATTGGTTAGTCACGTACTTGGAGCCGTGCATCAGAAAGGGGAATTGTCATTACAGAACAAGTCCAATTGGGTATTAGGGTAAGAGTTCAACTGTAGGTTGATAAGGTCTTGGATTCCTTTACTTGTAACCGCTTGTTATAATAATAGTGGAGTTTTGGGAGTGGTGACCTGAAAATCACCCAGTGGGGTTTTTGCCGTTAGGTTTTTGCCGTTAGGTTTTCCCCATTCGTAAACAAATCACCGTGTTATTTATTTTCTGCTGCATAATTAGTTTATTGGTAATTTGTTTGTGCTATCACACGTTTGCATAATAAATTGATTAATTAATAACTTGGCTAATTAATTAATTAATTTCTATCACAAGGGATCATTCAGTTTGTGGCCTATCAAGTTTCTATTCCTCAAATATTTTTCATTTATTTATTTGTAGTTGGGATGGTCGTTGGTCTAGTGTTTGGTTGTCATGTGAGTAATTTTTTCATTTGTCGCTTATAGGTGAAAAGATGTCAAGTAATAGTGACATGATAAGTGAATATTTGTCGTATGTCCATTTGGAGTAGGGTAACGACAAGGTCTCTCCATTAGGGTACGAGTCCATGGTTGACGACTTAGTTGGTTCCTTTGAAAGGGAGCCATCTGTCACGTCCCGAACCCAAATGGGTCCAAAGTATGAGAAAAGAACCATCAAGAAAGAAACAGTAAGAGATTTTTCTTTTCTTTTCTTTTCCACATGATTAGAATAAATATACTGGAATCTCCACATTACAAGTCAGAGTTCTGTAACACATTTACAAATAATGACTAAAAATCATATGCCTCCATAAGATACATGAATATATTACAAAACTCCAAATAGATTACACAAGGTCACAATTTTATCAAGAATAGACAACCTCAACATCAAATCTGGGCCTACCATGCCTAAGGCTAACAAACCTCAAGTGCCCAACCTCCCATGGAATTTATTAAGGCCTTGTTGAACATAGAATAATTGAGTCACCAACCATTTACAGAAAAAGTCTCCCAATTTAACATAGCACTCCAATTACCACCAAATAAAGCAAACTGCATACCCCAGGTATAACTAATTGATTTGAAAAACTGTTAGAGTGTGGGATGAGCTAAAACCCAGTAAGTAACATAATTAATGGGGGCGGGGGAAATGCAAGTTTTATAATAATGAGCATTTTACAAAACATGCTATAATTTGGGAATTTCCATTTTATTTATACAAAAACAATTTCATTAACAACATGACAAGAATAATAGAAATAATTGAGTACCAAGTTTCCCAAAATATCCAATATTATTTCAAAACCAAAAACCTCACCCAAGGTGCCACAAAGACGGAAATGTTACTAAGACATCATACCGCCACAGACTGTTCAGAACCCAAACACACTAGCATGATACGTATCTCTTTTGGCATGTGGTCTAATAGCCCTGCCTAGCCTCACCCACACACACAAGGATTTACCACTTCCCCTTATGGGCAGTAGGGAATGATGCATTCCACAGTACCCGTTTTGCATGTGGTCTTTTTGGCCTTATGGGCAGCAACCTTAGTCATACACTTAAGGATTTACCCGTGTCATGCAAAGTGGGAGCTTCCAACTGGGCTTGTCGTCACAAAGACGAAGTAATCACACGTGACCAAGACGTCATCACAAAGATGGGTAATCACCAACATCATAGCACAAGGGCAAACCCACATCAAAAGCTCACAAGTTAAATGTATTCAAACTATATAGTTTACTTCCAAGTAGTTTCATAAGATATTTCAATAACCAAATATCCACAATATTCTCAAAGTCCTCAAAATCATTTTTTGTCACAAATATTTTGCATCAATTTCCCAAATAATACAATTTAAGACAAAACATCTTTAGTATTTCCAAAATAATACCATAAATCCATGAAATCCACTATCAAATGAATTCAAATATACTTTTTTTTTCCAAGTCAAATATTCATGCATTTCCCCATGTGTAATATTAAACATGATGAACTTTTCATATGTAATCATATATAACAAGGTCATAACACAACACTTTTTAAGAAAACATAATCCCACAAATAATTTTCCAAAATATGTTTGACCCAAAAATAGCGTTTATGCAACAAGGTTATTTTCCAAAAATCTCATTAAAAAACTACTTACCTCGCACCCCGCAAAGCCTAATTCCTCAAGCTCCAAAGGAGATTAGTTAGAACTTAAACAATATCAAGCAAAATTATCACGATTAGCACAAGGCTTGATATTGCATCTAGCTACAAATTAGAAATCACTAAATAAGAAATTAATTAGGCAAGCCTAAGTATTTAACCTCACAAATAATGTATTCCACTTCCAAAGTTTCTCAACAATTTAATTTACAAGGCATAGACTCTAATTTATGGACTTAAATCATTTAAGGTATTCTCCCTAACATTAAAACTTCAACACTTAATAAGTAGTTCCCACAAGGTTTACACAACATCATCAAGAGACCCATGAAACCAAAATCACAATATCCTCCAGGACAAACAATATAAATCTTTAACTAGCTCCAAATAAACCCAATAGCAATGGAAAATTTTGATTTACCAACTATCATATGATATAGCTCAAAACCCATAAATTTCCACCATAAATAAATCTTAGATAGATACCATTTGTAAAAACCATAAACCCACTCATCAAATAAGTCCACCAAATCAAAAACCCATATACACAATCACAAGAATATCACCCAAGAAGCTCAAAAATCACATGAATATCATTTCCAAAACTTAGATTAAAAGAACCTCATACAAAAGTATAAAACCCACCAAAAAGATTAGAAATTTTTACCTCAAATAAAAGATATGAGTGAGTCTTAACTTTTTCCTATGGAGTTTTTTTGGTAAACCTTGTTGAGAAAATGGTGGAGGTGGCTGTGAGATGAGCACCAGTGAAAGAATGAAAGAGAGATGTAGAGAGTAGTGTATGTGGGCATGTTTATGCTTGAGTGTGACAATAAAAGAAAATGAAGGCAACCCCTTCACTAGCTAGCCAAGGGAGAGGGTGAGATATTTTGTGAGAATGAGTGATTGGGAAATAAGGGGGGTAGGTGAAGGCTCACATGGGTCTCAAAATTTGACCACATTCTTTCTTTTTTGGCGTAAATGCACTTTTAGTTCTTACATTTTGACTTTTTTTTTCCATTTTAGTCCCTACATTTTATTTTTACCACTTTTAGTCCCTAAACCAATTAATGCGAGACATTTAAGTCCTTGAAGCACCATTCTGTCACCAGACTAACGGGAAAACTGACAGATTAATAAAATAATAATAAATTTTCTAACCTTCTTATTTTTTTTAAAAAGAAAAGAAAAGATTTTCAATTAAATTTTATTTTATTTTATTTTTTTTTTGTGAAGAACATGAAGAATCTAGAACATGTGTTCATTTGGTTAAAAACATAATTCTGAATGAGCTCCTTTAGCATCGTCGTACCCTCCGGGTAGTTCAACAAAACGTCACAGATCTGCCGAGTCAGGTCTACCTTCTGACTGAAGTCTTCAAGTTCCACAAACATCGACGACGTCAACGACTCCATTTCCAGATCAGATGAAATCAGATCAAATTTGTCATTCGTGGAGGAGAGCTGCCTGTTTGGGTTTCTTTTTTCTTTTCTTTTTGGAATTGAATTGGTCGCTTGAGGGCGATTGAGACTATTTGCTTTCCTTTGTCTATGTTGTTTTGTAAGGTTTTGCAGTTTGTAGTTGTACGAGCCAAGGCCAACGAATGAAAAGGGTTTTTTTTTTTTTTTTTTTGGTTCAATTCAACCGCTAGTCGGTGGGACTTACTTTTAGTGCGTCGAAGGTGGATCTGGTGATCAAGATTGTACAGGTTTTGGTTGATGGATTTTGGATCTTAGTTGTTTGATTTGGTGGCTTGATGGACGGCGTGGGTGGGTTGTTTTTCATGGGTCTTAATCTTTCTTTTTAGTGGCAGATTTCAATTGTTTCTATTTTTTTGCTTGGGTTTGATCTTCATGTTCTTTGATTCGGTGGTGGTGATTTGGGTTTTTTTTTTTTTTTTTTCAATGGGTTTTTTTTTTTTTGTTTGTTTGCTAAGAAAATTTATGGATTTGAAGGCTAAGGTTTGCTTTACTGGGGATATGGGTTTGGGGTTTGGTTAGGATCTGGGTTTAGGGTTTGTTTTTTGCTAGAGATTGATTATAGGGAAGAACACAAAGAACATGAACATGTTCTTCCCAAAAAAAGAGAAACAAAATTAATTGAAAATCTTTTCTTTTCTTTTTTAATAAATAAGAAGGTTAGAAATTTTATTATTATTTTATTAATAAAGGCATGCGAAACATGTTATTCTACTAACCCTAGACCTAAACTTGTGAAAATTAAACTTAACAAGACTTAAACAAAGGATTAAAACTAAGCAAAACAAACAAAATTGCAAGAACCCTAAATCTGCATTTTTGGGCACGAGTATGCGTACGCATACATGAGTATGTGTACACATGCCTCTAGTATGCGTACGTATACATAAGTATGTGCACGCATACACGCCCAGAAACACAATTTTAAAGCAAGCAACAAAACAATAATTAAACCAAACCTAACTTGCTTCTAATATAAAACTAAACAACCTAAACTAACAACAAAGATATCAAAAATAAACAAAACAAAATCTATTTCTAAACATGCATTGGATCTAACAACAAACAAGAGCAACACTTAACACATCAAAACATATTCATCAATATATCAAATTATATCAACTTTCCAATCAAAACATGATGAGACAAAACAAAATAAAATCAAACAAAACAAAACATATTTCTAAGCATGAATAACATATAAATTAACTAAGAACAACAAAAACACAAATGATAAAAGAACCAAATCAAGGAAAAGCCATGAAGAGAGACTCACCTTGCTCTGGAATACAAACTTGATTGATATTCAACCGGCCCTTTAGTGCCTACACAATAAGATTCAATGAGATATCAAGGTAAAAGAAGATTTCCAATAGTTCATAGTTATCATAACTCAAAATAAAAATGATGTTATTGAAAAGGTTGTTTTGAAAAAGGTTTTTGGAAGAATTTAGAAAGTAGTTTCTGACTTAAGACTACTAGAGAGAGGTTTGGAAGAACCAAAAAACGTTCATGGTGGCTGTGTGTGCAAAAAATTAGAGTTAGAAAAGTGTTTTGGAGAATTTTAGGTCAAAAATCAACTCTCTCTAGCTAGGGTTTGAGTTTAGAGGTATAAGAATGTATTTATATGTTAAAACTAGGGTTTTCAGGCTTATTTTTAGGGTTTTGGACATTCCAAAGGGTCTAGGGGCCGGGCCCCATCAAAGAGGGAGGCTTTGGGCTCTAAAACGTGAAGTTCTGAGGTTCTAGAATAGGCCCTGCGTATGCAAGTTTGTGTATGCATATGCAGGTTCGTGCATGCGTACACATGAAGTTTCATGCATACGTACAACTCTGATAGCTCGACTTCAAACGGTCATAACTCACTCAATGTAAGTCCAAATTAGGTAAAATCTGTATTCAAATTAAAGCCTAGTATGTCTACTTTCCAATGAAACAAATTGAACTCAAAAAGTATTTGTGGATCAAAAGTTACGGTCAAAACAATAAGCAAAGGTCATTTTTAACAATGTTTTCAAAGCAATTTGAGCACTTTTGAGTTGTGATTACTTCTAAACTATCAAAATAACTTCAATTACCTATGTAAAGCTCATTATTGGGACCGAGGACTAAAGTTTATTAACCGAGTACAAAATATGGTGTCTACAAGTGCCCGACGATCCTCCAGCTTGATTTTTGTAATCCTTAAAATTGATTGTTTCTTTTATATTTTAAGTCAGTTGAAAAAAATTTAGGTGCCTTGTTTTGGGTACAAATAAGTTCATAACTATTCGGGGTGCCTTGTTTTGGCACAAGTTAACATCTTTATGCCCTCATCGAGCTTGAACATATACTTTTATATCTATAATGTCCTTTCTATTTTCACATGCTCCCTGGATATGTTTGTTGTTTATGCTTGCCGAATATTTTTATGCTTCCATCAGTCTTGAATGCATCTTTTGTTTTCTGTTAAGATATAATTTGCTTGTAGAATATTCTTGCTGACCTTCTCGAAGGCACCTTCAGTCAAGTTTAATGGTTGTCTATGTACACGTTCATCGGGTTTACTCCGTTAGACCAAATGAGAGCATGTGTTTCACTAAAATAGGCCAAGTGTTAGTGCTCGTCGATATTTTAGTCGTCGGTCCATTCCTTAGGTAGGACTTAGATTGAGTGAAGGACCAAGTACGTGTCAGTATTTTTGGTCGCCGATCCATCCCGTTGATAGGATTTAGATTGTATAAAGGACCAAGTACCCGTTAGTATTTTGGTCGTCGATCCATCCCTTAGGTGGGACTTTAGATTGAATGAAAGAGTAAGCAACCGTCGATATTTTTGGTCGTCAGTCCATCCCGTAGGTAGGACTTAAATTGTATAAAGGACCAAGTACCCATCAATATTTTGGTCGTCGGTCCATGCCTTAGGTAGGACTTAGATTGAATGAAGGACCAAGCACCCATCGATGTTTTGGTCGTTGATTCATCTCGTAGGTAGGACTTATCTTTATCTTAAGTGATCTTGCACCCGTCGATGTCTTTGGTTGTCGATCACCCTGTAGGTAGGATTTGGCTTTATTTTGAATGACCATACACCTGTCATTGTCTTTGGTCGCCAAGCCAACCTGCAGGTAGGATTTAGCTTTACTTTGAGTGACAATGCAAAAGTGATGTTAGTTGTACCATTTTGTGAAAAATAAAATGGTACACAAAAAATTGTACAGAGGATTTATATTCATAATGGTCCTATACAAAAGTAATGTTACACAAATTATAATGGGAAAAATACTCACACACCCACTGAACTTTAGAGTAGTGGCCATTATACTCCCTAAATTTTTGTTTTGGCCAATTTACTCTACGAACTTTGCAAATGTGCCAAATTAATATTTTTGTTAAAAAAGTAACAGACTTCTCACGTGAAGGTAAATCCAACTGTGACATCTCTCAATACTGCCTTACTTTCTTAATTAGTTGCAAAATTTGTTATTATTGGTAGAAAGTCTAGGCAAATCATTAAAATAAAAATTCTTTAGGCTTACTCTAATCAAGACATCCAAGTTCCTCACAATAAGTTTAGAGTCAATTTAGTTCCCATTAAATATTTGACAACAATGGAGAGGAAAAGGAGTTGTGGGCCAAGAGGAGAACCCCATAAATGAATTTAATTGTAACAAAACAATTAAGTGAAAAATGAGTAATTATTAAATGTTTTCAAAGTACTATAAATGTGTACCCTTATCTCTTATATAATTATGGATCTCTCTGATTAGATTTATGATAAGATCTAAAATTTATGTAGAATGAGATTCTACACATTTATTTATGATTATTAAATATTCAATAAATTTGCGTGAAAAATGTAGTTTTGGTATATCTCATTAATAGGCCTACGTCTCTTGTAACGGACAATATCGCCACGACATCATGATTATGACATCTTTCTCATTTCTCAATTTTCCTGCCAATCCTCCCTTTCTCTCCTTTATAAAATGGTGATTCAATGACTCCTTCAACTCAACATGCAAATAATAAAATATAAGATAATACCCACCTTCACCTTCACCTTCAACTTCACCTTGGCCTTGAACCTTCTCTTGTACTTCTTCTTCAATAGATAAAGATAAACATAATAAATGGAGAATAAGAGGGCAGAAGAAGCAGAAGAGGTGGAGTACCAATCTGGGTTCGGAAACCACTTGGCTTCGGAGGCAATCCCAGGAGCTCTTCCCAAAGGTCAAAACAGCCCTCTTATCTGCCCTTTCGGCCTCTACGCCGAACAGATCTCTGGCACCCCCTTCACCTCTCCTCGCAAGCTCAATCTTCGCAGGTCTGATTGAATTAATAATTAATTGCTGATTGCCTTGCTTTACTTTCAAAATAATTGCATAGCTGCTAGTTTCGTTACTTTTGAATATGTGGGCTGCAGTTGGCTATATCGGATAAAACCATCAGTTACACATGAACCGTTTAAACGTCGGGAAGCAGGTCATGAGAAGCTGGTTAGTGAATTCAACAACCAGTCCAAAGCTTCTACCACCCCAACTCAGCTACGATGGAACCCCCCTCATATTCCCGATCAACCCACGGATTTTATCGATGGCTTATACACTGTGTGCGGGGCTGGCAGCTCATTCCTACGCCATGGATTTGCTATTCACATGTAACTAATTTCCCTATTTCATTCTTTCTTTCTTTTTTTACGACTACATTTACGCCATTAGCCATACCATATATATTCATGTGAGTATGACATTAATTACTGTATTCCTCACTATTATTTCCCTACTTTGTTTGGTAATTATTAGTTAATTTGCATTCTGCCTCGAATTCTTTTAGAATTTAGTTTTTTTTTTTTTTTTTTTTTTTTTTTTTTTTTTTTTTTTTTTAATTTGTTATGTATGAATTGATTATCAGGTATTAAGGTAAGGACACCCAGTTCTTCACTTCCACAAATATCATATATGGACCTATCAGTTTTTTTTTTTTTTTTTTTTTTTTTCATTTTAAAATTCACTTTTTTCTAAGGTGCAGCTTTTTTCAAACAATCTCAATTTCAAAAAGTTAAAAAATAAGCTATGCGAACTTTATTGTTAGATGAAGTCCAAGTTTTATCTTATCTTATGATTCTGATTATTATTATTATTTTAATAAATAGAAAGAAAGAAAGAAAGAAGAAAATAACAGGGTATTGTACTTTAAAGTTTAAACTGTGTTTAATTGCTCAGAAATACCAGTTAAAGAAACTTTGGATTTTTTTGTTTTGAGTTTTACAGCTGTCAAATGGCTGACCTTTAGTGTTGGAGAAACAGCTAAAGTCAAGGTTTAAAAAAGCTGTGATGTTATAATAAATTAACTTAATTTATTTACTATCTCAAAGCTAAATAGTTTCTCTTGACTGCCAATGGTTTGCTAAAATGTAGTGAACTGGAGCTAGTGTTACTTAAGAGTGTTCTGTTTATTCATTTTTTCTTTATATGCTCAGTGGCAACTAAATAACTGGTTCATAGTTCAATGTGTGAAAGTGATGTAAGAAATGCTAACAAGCAGTTGTCTTTTTACTTAAGTTATTTATTTTTACTGCATAAGGGGAAGACTTGTGCACTGGGTACGACCTCGTTTTTATATCTTTCACACAATTTTTGTTGCTGTCTTGCTTTCATTTTCAAGTTTGCAAAATTTCTTCAGTAGAAATATTTTCCGAAGAGATTAATGAATTCCTAGATCCTAAATCTTCTTTTTTTATGTTAACACATGAATGAAATTATGAAGGTTTTATGTACACCTTGATAGATTGAGGAATTAAATTTGTAGGTATACTGCCAACAAATCTATGACTAACTGTGCCTTTTGCAATGCTGATGGTGACTTCTTGATAGTGCCTCAACAGGGAAGTAAGTGATGTTTCTATCTTAAAGGTTGATTTTAATTTTGGTTTCTCTTAAATAGGGATTTTCCCCCCTGATATCCTGTTAGAAGGCCATACTTTGTTAAAAATTGGAAAGGGATAAAGTCTGCAGATGTCTTTCTGTTTATGTACTCATATGAAAGACAATTTCCCTTAATAGATGGAGATTTTTAGACACTGATTGCTTAATTTTAGAGGGTGATGAACGAATTCACCTTTGAATGAGCTCTTTGATGCGAAACACATACCCATAGTGCCCTCCTGTTGGAGGATTGGCATTCCAAGAGTCTTATATTCTGAGCTTGTATCTAATTGTTGGCTCCTTGTGCTACTAGGTATTTGAAATTTTGCAAGTACACTGTTTAAAAAATCTAACCCTTTTTGTGAGGGTATTCTGTGTTAAATTGATAGGAGTTTTCTTTCTTACACTCTATGCTGGTTGTGCAGGGCTATGGATCACTACTGAATGTGGAAGATTGCAAGTTTCCCCAGGTGAAATTGCCGTTCTACCTCAGGGATTTCGTTTTGCTGTTAATTTGCCTGATGGCCCATCACGTGGTTATGTTGCTGAGGTTTTTGGTACCCATTTTCAACTTCCTGATCTTGGACCCATAGGTACGTAGTCTCTTGTTCAGCTGGTGGTGTTTGAGTAAAAAACAAGTGCGATTATTTTTTTGTCTCAAATTATATGACATAGAGTACTTAATTGATCAATCGTTAAACTTCAATACTTCCAAAAGTGAGAATATTATTAATTTGATTGCATGTAGGTGCTAATGGTCTTGCTGCTCCAAGGGACTTCCTTGTGCCTACAGCCTGGTTTGAAGAGAGTTCCTATCCAGGCTTCACTATTGTACAAAAGTTTGGTGGCGAACTCTTTACTGCTAGACAAGATTTCTCTCCATTCAATGTTGTTGCTTGGCATGGTAACTATGCTCCGTATAAGGTGGGTGTTACTTTTAAGAAAACGTCTTTTTTGCATGAATGAAATAAAAAGGATAGGCAGCTCTCTCTCTCTCTCTCTCTTCTCAGCTGTTTATATAACATTTTGGACTGTTAAAACTCTCTAGATATGACTATGATAACCATAAAGGGACTTGATTTGATGTAATATCTGATTTGCTTGCAGTATGATCTAAGTAAGTTCTGCCCTTACAATACAGTTTTAATCGATCATAGTGATCCATCAATAAATACAGGTATGCTTAATGGTGTGCTTTTATTATTTCAAATTTGGGTTAATGAGGTTTTCGCTTTCACTTATAAAGTGTGTTTGATTATCTTAGTTTATTATTTTGCAATTATTATGCAGTATTGACGGCACCAACTGAAAAACCTGGCGTTGCTCTGCTTGATTTTGTCATTTTTCCTCCCCGATGGTTGGTTGCAGAGCATACATTCCGGCCTCCATATTATCATCGCAATTGTATGAGTGAATTTATGGGCCTCATTCACGGTGGATATGAGGTTGTTCTCAAAATCTAATTTAAACTACTTGTCTCATCGTGTTGTGAATGTTACATGTGGTGGACAAAGTAATTTCCTAATATTTGGGGATTATATATTGGCTGAGAATGGGATGTAAAATTCTTTGTACTGTTGGGGAAGGTGGTTGCTGCATATATTCAAATGCCAAACTTCTTTTTTATGCTGTTAATATTTAAAATAAATAATTAACATGCGGTTTCTAAATGCATGTTAGTCATTTAATATCGTAAGATGTCTTTGTAGAATCATCACATTTTAGGGTCATATACATGTTGAAGTCTTCCTGGCAACAGATGGGAAAATCGTGTTGTCCAGTTCTGGCCTATTATACTGTGTATATAAGGCATGCATGTGCAGAACAATTTGGCATATGAGGAAGTGGATACTTTAATTCAGCTTTGTTCTGCATTCTATTATACAATTTATTTCATAATCTTGTTTTCAGGCGAAAGCTGACGGGTTTCTCCCTGGTGGTGCAAGTCTTCATAACTGCATGACTCCCCATGGGCCTGATACCAAGACATATGAGGTATGTATTTTATAAGCAACCCAAAGAAAAAGATGATGGCTTCGTTTTATTTTTTTGGTTAAAATATAAATTACTCCTTTCAAGATTATATCTGCTGTCAATCTGATCCCTCTGCATTTAATTTAATACCTAAACTTCCATATTGAGGTCAGTTTGGTCTTCCATCCATATCCATTAATGCTGTTAATTTTCATGTGAGTTAAAGGTGCTGACCAAAACAGTATCCTTTTAGTGCAAAAAATTGAGAAAAAAGAAAAGAAAAGAGAGAGCAGGTGCTGTGTGGTGGATGGGGTAGGATAGCTCTTGCTCACCTCATCACCATCCTTCTTTCCTTTTCTTATTCTTCTTGTCCTCCTTCAAGTTCTTCTTCAATTCAAATATGTAAAAATTATCGTCATCAAACCAGACCTAGTTAAAGTAGATCTAGAAGAGATTCCCCATCTTCTCCTAAACTACCTTAGTATTCAAATCTGATAAACAAGAGGAAAAATAAATCCCCCAAAATGAATTCAATGAAGCAAACAATCCCAAATTCATCTTTTGTTTTTCACTTTATGTCTTTGATTTTTTTTTTTTTTTTCACCCAGATTTGCTTTCCGCTCTACTCTCCCCTCACTAATTACCCTAACCCCTCCCCATGTTTCTCTTCCTAATCTATTTCTTCATTATTTACCTCTTTTATGTTTTTTCTTTCTCCCAACACTCTCCCTCTCATTTTTTCACCAATACTTCATCAGTTTGACGGTTATGTGTGGGTGACATGGCATTTAACAGCTAGATGGAAGGATCATATTGATAGCAATCTGAAAGTTCAATAAAATTGTTTAAATTCGAAAGAGAGATCAAATTAATGGCAATCTGAAACATAGAGGGTCATATATCGGCTCCATTTCCAGAACTTGAAACCTTGAGTGGATCTAATGTTGAACACTTCAAACCTTGAGTCAACTCCTGGGGAGTCCCTTTACTGGCCAATGATATAATCTTGTTCATTAGGGTTAGATTCAATGAATAGTCCTGATCTAACCATATCATATAATCTTGTTCATTAGGGTTAGAGTCAATGAATAGTCCTGATCTAACCATATCGCTCATTTTGATGCACAGACAACAATTGCAAGTGGAAATGAGGCAGGGCCGCATAAAATAACTGATACCATGGCTTTTATGTTTGAATCGTGTTTAATACCCCGCGTCTGCTCTTGGGCTCTTGAGTCTCCCTTAATGGATCATGATTATTACCATTGTTGGATAGGCCTGAGATCCCATTTTACAGGCGAAGGGACAGATATGAAAAGTCTAAACATACAGAATTGACATGATGATACTGAAAGTGGAGGCGAGTCTATCGTGTTAATATATAGAACAAACATTATCAGCTTGAAGCAACCATAAGTCAATCCAGCATGTATATAATACAATAAAAGAGCATCTAAAGTGTGGATATATTAGATATATAGAGTTTTATTTTTCTGTCTTGTCTTAGTTTGCTTAATAGCATGATTGTATCAAACTTCTACAAATGTTTCAACCTACCAACATGGCCTTGTATCAGTTTTAAGGGTCTAATAAGCATTGCCTGAGTTGCAAATATTGATAAGCACCTTCCACTTGTGATTGCGGATGATGTATTTTATCCAAATTTTGGGTGAAAAGTTTTCTCTGAACAGTGGCTGTTTCTATTGGATATATGTGATTACTATAATTCTGATCAGACAACTGATTTTTAGTGTTTTTCTGAAGTCACTTTCGTACAAGCAATGTGCCTCACTCCCTCTCTCACACTCAAAGAAATCAGTTCTATATGCTTATTTTGTTGTGTTTGAAAGTCGGGCATCCTAATTGTTAGAAATATAACTGTTAGACTTTGAAATATAATAGTCCAATAGCATAGGCTCAAGCCTAATCTTATATTGTGTGCAAGTTAAGTCTCCTACTACTTGTACTATAAATTTATAAGTTTATTAACCATAGTTAATGTGCGGTTAGTCTAGAGTTTAGCCTACTAAATAATGAACTGATAGCTTGTTTGGGTAGAGGGGGAGTAGAAGAGAGTAGAGTAGAGGGAGGGAGAGTAAGTTAAATTACCTTATTTAGATGTTTTCTAAGGGAGGAGGGAGAGGGGTTTGGAGGAATTCTAACTTCTTCTAACTCTTCATTTTTAATTTTCCCAAATTGGAAAGATTTGGAGGGAGAGTAGAGCATAGAAATGTCTGACTAAGGGTCCGTTTAGATACCGCTTATTTTGCTGAAAACTGAAAATACTGTAGCAAAATAATTTTTAAATGTGTGAATAGTTCCGTGAGACCCATTTTTAATGAAAGTTTTGTTGAAAAAAGAGGGACTCACTAGAAAGCACTAAAACATGCTTCTCAATGAAAAAAAAAAAAAAAAAAACGTTGAAATGCAAACGCATTGCGTTTTAGCTGTACCCAAACGGGTACTAAATGAATTATTAAATTTATTCTTACCATATTAACAAAATTACAAACTATGAAAAGGCTAATTATTTCTCTCCCCCTTAATTTTAAAAACATCCAAATAAGGTGGAAGATAACCATTCCCCTTTACTCTCCTCTCCCTCTAAACTTCCAAACATAGCATAAGTGTGATTATATATAGTAGACTAAATTCTATATTAACCATACACTAATTATGGTTAATAGATTTGTAGTATAAGTGGGTTCATTATATTTCTAACACTAAGTTAGCTGGATTCTCCCAAAAAAAAAAAAAAAAAAAAACTAGGTTAGCTGGATCTCATTAATTTATTGCTTCCTGGTGAGAAATTAGATTTTCTGCTCTTTTCATATATCAGACGACATGTCTTTCTCCCATCAAAAAAAAAAAAAAAAAAAAAAATGACATGTCTTTCTCAAGGTTGAGCAAATTGGTAGTGGCAAGTTTACTGCTACAATAGGAGTTGTGGGGGAGGATTTTGTTCCACGCCCCGCAAGCTTATTGTCCTCTTTGGGGAGCCAAGCCTGCAAGGTTTTGGTTCTCGGCCCCGAGTATGGAAGTCTAGGATTTTCACCTCAAGTCAAGGGCTTTATCTTGTAGCCATTTTGGCTTGACACCTTTATCTCACATCGGTTGGAGATACGCCCCACTCATATATCAAGTATGTCTTTTAACATGACCCAATGTATGTTATTGTTTTGTGTAGAATAACATTTATATCCAAATAAAACTCAAAATAATTATTTCCTTTCATAAACTAGTTTTTTAAACTTAAATAAAGTTGTGCTGCACATATCTTCTTTTTGTAGTACTAAAATAATTTATAATTGATTTTGTACTAAATTTCTTAACAATATCTCTTTCAATAAGTTAAACAATCACTTAAAAACTCTTCTTTTTTTTTTTTTCTTTTTTTTTTAATCTTGTTCTAAAATTTTGTTTAAACAATTTAAATGGTTAAAAATATGTAATCTAAATCCAGATCAGGTAATAAGGTGATAATTCCTTAGATTCAAATCTGAGTTTTTTTAATGGTTTAGAATATAAAGTTTTAGAATTTGGGATATATAATTGGACAATGATTTCTGAATTTTCAACACCATTTCTTTTAAACTATATATGTATTAAAAGGAGATGGTTTCCCTAAAATCATCTTTAGACAAAAAAAAAAAAAAAAAAAATTATAACCTAATTATATAACCAACTTAAAAATTTTGGAAACTTAAAGTTACTTTTAAATCACTTTTATAACAATTTAAAATAAAATAAAATAAAAAAATTGAGGCTTTTGCTTTTAGAAGAGAGAAGGTTTAATTTTAAAAGGGATTTGTCAATATATTTGTGAAAGCATATGTTTTTATGTAATTTACATATGACACGAATATATAACTGTTAGAGATGATGACTAAATAACATATTAGACCTTCAAATGAGCGGTGGTATAATTTTTGTAAAAAAAAAAGCCAAGGTTTTTTTTTTTTTTTTTTTTTTTTTTTTTTTTTTGCGGGGGAAAAAAAATGCCAAGGTGACGTTAACTAAATGACCATATATTCTATAATTTTAGTAGTATTAGTTGAAAGGAAATTAAAAAGTCAAAAGGGGCCATTGCTCTCCCCTCCCTTCATGTGTTGGATACTTTGATACTTTATTTTTTCTAAACTTAATTTTCATAAAATATCATTATTAGGTCCGAAAAATACTAAATTACATTTCTTCAAAATTTCATCTAGAATCCTGGGGAACAATGCCGATTAAGTCAATTTAAGTTGATTATATAGAAAAATATCAAATTCCCCATTTTGGATTTTTGTTCACAAAAATTTAACTACAATTAACCTAATTTGACTAGATTTGTCCAAATGTTAATCGAGCTCTAAACATAACAAGACACAAAATTTTAAGTTTTTTATAATAAAATGTGTTCCAAGACACTTTAACCAAGCCTGATCAGGTTGGATCATGGTTGACTGAAGTTTAACCAAGATTTGATAAAAAATTAGACCGTCCTAGTAAATTGATGTCTATATGAAAAGAAGTGCTGGAGATACACACTTTTGCACAATTTTGTGCCACAACTCGTCACATGGCGAGTTGTGGTTGGTTAGAGTGTGCCCCCACTAACACACTCTAACCAACCACAACTCGCCATGTGACGAGTTGTGGCACAAAGTTGTGCAAAAGTGTGTATCTCCAGCATTTCTCTTATATAAAAGATCATGAAATTCCATTTACATGATGATTGGTGGGTTCGACATATAGAAATTCCTCATGAATAAGGAAAACTCACACAACTACAAAAAGTGAGATTTTGGACCAAAACATGATTAATTGGTGGTGTTACCATACTTTTAATTTTTCAAATCGAGATCTTTGAACTTCAAAGCCGATATATTTTAAAAATTGGTGTTACAAGCTTTCTGATGATACCTTGTTTGTAGCAATTCGAGGTTAGAACTTAGAAGGCCAAGAACGAAGTTCATGAAAGTGGGAAGTAACTTGAAAAATTCTCATTTTTGTCCGCAAAATCAGCTCAAGGTGCCGACTTTTGCCAAAGATGTGCCACGAACTGCGTATATTTGATTTGAAAATTTTGTACTTTATGAATCTAAGCATTTTCCTCTAAATCTTGGTTCAAATGGCATCGCAAGATCATCTCTAGATTTTTGGAAATTAATTGGACAAAATGAGAAAAAACCATTTTCAAAAGAGAAATGCTATGTCCACAACATTTTCATAACAAATCTTAAGTTGTTGTTATTGATTATTATTGTTGGGGTAAAAAAGTAATCTTAGTGGTAAGTTCAAATTTGAACCAATAACAATTTACCAACTACGATTTGTTGTGAAAATATTATGAAAATGTTACAGACGTAATACTTCTCTTTTCAAAATCTGACAATTTGAACTACCTAACTTCCCACTTGAATAACTATTTTTTGAATATTGAATCAAATTGCACAAAGTTAATATCTTTGAAAAGTAGACATCATAATCCTTCCAATGATGCCAAAAAGACTCAAGATAGAGGTTAGAAAGGCCATTAAACAAGTGCACAAAATTTGTATTTGAGAATGGTAAAATTTTAAATAAACTAATAGTTGAAAAAAAAAGAGGTTCACACTGTATGTGTGCCCTTCTAGATGGGCTTACATGTGGTATGTGTTTCTGCCTAAAGGATTTTATTCTCTCAATAACTAAAGTTCTCCTATTTGTGGGTTCCAATTAGCTCAATTGGTAAAATCTCTAATAATTGTATAAAAGATTTGGGGTTCAATCCCCACCTATACACCAAAAACCAATTGGTGTATTGGTCTAATGATAAAAAACTATTATCAAGAGCGGACGTTATAGGTTGAAACTCTCTCAAAGTCCTCCTATTCAGTCAAAGGGGATGAATTCTAGAGCCTTAAACCCCATTTCTCTAATCCCTAAACCTCTCTAAACGCCTTAAAACACAACTACTAATCAATTCCATCAAATCATCAAAATTGTCTTCATCCATATGAATAAATATCATCTCCCTTAAAATTGTCTTCATCAAAATTGTCACTCTTTTTGCTATAAAGGAGGAGAGTATCACCCTTTTTGGCCTCAAATCTTTACATTTGATATGCATTAGAGCATCCACATTTGTGGAGCCATAATTTTAGCTATTTGGCTCTACCAAAAGCTATTTTATTTATTTTACATTTTCACTTTACAAAGCACCCAATATCAGTGGTTTTGTTTTAGCTTTCAACACAATAAAATAATATAAACAACACAATAAAATAATATATCTACTACAATAAACAACAACCACCACTACCAACAAAATAAAATAATATAACATTTTAATAAAATATTATTATTTGGTTTACCTTCTTAGCTATGGTGCACAACCATCTTCAGTTGTGCACTATACCTCCACCATTGTAGCATGTTTTTTATCTTTGGTGGTGCTAAAAAGTTAAAAATAGCAATATGGTTTTTTAGCACCACCAATAATAATGCTCTTATAGAGAAAAAGATATGTGCAACTTCTGTCCGAATGGGGCGTAAAACACCTATTTTACACCCTTTAATCAAATTGCGCCACATCAACTTATTGTAAATTGAAAAAAAAAAAAATTCTTACCGCACATAATCTTGCCTCTAAAAATTCATATACCAACAAAATTGTATCTTCCTCCTAAAGAACCAACCAAATCTCCAAGCCAGCTAAGATACAACCCCAGCCGCCGGAGATGTTGCCTAAAACCTTTGGAGATGCTGCCAAAATCTACCAAAGAATCCGCCACAGAATCTGCTCATTCTAAAGAACCATCGAACCTACAAGCCACTTGAGTAGTCAGAACTTCCAAAAGCTGCTGGAGACGTCGCCACTGACCTCTAAGTTTCTTTTTTCCTGATTTTTTTTTCTTTTTTCCAATTTTCATTATCCAAGGTACAATCTTTTTAATTTTTCTAATTTTGCACATGTGGGTTATAAAAATATATATCCAATCTGGGTTGTGTGTAAGTTTGAATCTAGGTTTTGCTCAAGATTTGCATATGGGATAAGGTTGTGGATTTTGTTGAGGGAAGACAAGGTCTTGGTATCTCTACTGTTTGTAGGTGATTAAATTTTGAGGATTTTGCTTTTGCATGTGGGTCTTGGAAATAGGTTTCTTGGTCTATCGTGGGGTTTGTTTTTGTTTTTAAGGTTTTCTAAAATAAAATTTAGAGAGAGGAAGAGAGGTCACCAATTCATTGACAGTGGTGGACCGTTGGTGGAGTGGTCACCAATTCTTTGTCTCCGATAACATTACCGTTGCCAACATCAACACAAGCATCCAAATTTTTTTTTTTTTTTTAATGAGATTAATTGGGTGTTGACATGGTGTTATACTATTGGTGGCATAAACAAACTCCGTGTCCATACTTGTTTCTTGTCTTTGGAAAAGCATCTCTGATTCTTTGATTTTCTATTTACCTCTTTTCTCATCTACTTTCTCAGCGGGATTTGGATCCTGCGAGAAAAAATTATCTATGTCAAAAAGGGAAAATGTAAAAAATTTAAAGGTTAATTTTTTTTATTGGTCTAGCTCCAAGGGTTGAGAGTAAAAGTGAACTTTTCAAGTTTCATTCTCAACCATTAAAATTGGTATTGTACAAGATCTCAATTCCTTGATGACAATAATGTTGTTAGGCTTTATCTTAATTGATCTCTCTATTTTCACTCATTAATCTCAACTAAGGCTATGTTTGGCTCTATATAAATTCATTTCCGAGTGTAAAATGGGTTCAGGGAAAATATTTTTGGGTAAGGAAAATGCTTTCAATGTGTTTGGTTGCGCCATGGAAAATAGGGTAGAAAACAATTTCCAATGTTTGGCTATTGCGGAAATAGTTTTATCGTATTCATTTTCCCATGTTTGGTTTGTTCAAAAAATTCATGGAAAATATGAAATGAATAGCAAATAAAAACCTGCATTCTTGTAACAATCTAAACAGATATTGTACTCATCCACTTCAACATAAACAAAGAGCATCTAATAAATAGTTTCATAATATTCATATCAATAAGCACATAATGTAGCATTCACCATTGGAGGTGAGCCTCCATGGTCTACAAAAATGATACCTACACATGGTATCTAAACAGTACACATGTGCCCTAAATGCTTACACTAAACATACATAACTTGGGTAATTGTATCATCCCAAGCACACAAAATACTACATCCTATAGTCAAGGTATGTAACTGTTATCCCTTAGAGCACAACAATCCACAAGATATACATACCATTATCGTATGTCTAAAGTTAGAAATACATACATAGCCTGCTTATACTAGCTGATGTTTATAGATAATACAATACTGTCACATGTATGGTACAATCAGAGGTGAATACTAGTACTACAACATATTACCAAAAAGAAAAACTACCATCACAGTAAACACCAAACAGAGTTGTCAAAGTCGAGTAAAAAAATAACTATCCATCCAAAGCTTCCTCAACTTAGCATTCTTAGCCAAAAATCCCCTAGCTGCCTTCTTATTTTCACACAGATGGTCAAAGGCAGTTGTGAACATATCTTCACTATACCCATCTGACGCCATGGCCTTCACCTCAGAGTAAAAACTAGTGTAATCAACAGGCCCTCAACTGATTTCTTTCAAGGTCACAACAATTTCCTTAAGCTGGTCAGATAGATCAGCAAGAACACTATCATCACTGGGAGGTGCACAGCCTCTCTTGCAGGACTTTGAAGCTGTGGACCCGTTAGTGGATGATTCTACCACATTCTTCTCCTTGTCCCCCTTATCCAACACACCCTCCTTGCCATTGTCGGCCACATTCTCAGTGTCATCACCATTCTCTTACTATGTGTCAAGATCAACGTATGACTTAGAAAAGTTGCTTGTGGCCGTATGATTTAGAAAAGTTACTTGTGGCCATATCCTTACCCACTACAAGGGCCAACTCATCATACATCTCTACCCTCTTGTTCAAAAACTCGACATACTTATGATGCTTCTGTAAGGGAGAAAGGAACGTAGAAAATTCAATATTCACTTCAATCATCATAATTGACTCATACAAATGCCATATTCACTTATATAATCAATATTTACTAACATAACTTAGCATATCTTCACTATACCCATCCAACGCCATGGCCATCACCTCAAGGTAAAGATTGGTACAAGCCCTCGGTTGATTTCTTTCAAGACCATAACAATTTCCTTAAGCTGATCAGACAGATCAACGAGAACACTATCATCACTAGGAGGTGCACAGCCTCTCTTGCAGGACTTTGAAGCTGTGGACCCGGTAGTGGATGATTCTACCACATTCTTCCCTTTATCCCCCTTATCCATCACACCCTCCTCGCCATTGTCGGCCACATTCTCAGTGTCATCACTATTCTCTTGTTGTGTGTCAAGATCAACGTATGACTTAGAAAAGTTGCCTGTGACCATATCCTTATCCACTACAAGGGCCAACTCATCGTACATCTCTACCCTCTTATTCAAAAACTCGGCATACTTACGATGTGTCTGTAAGGGAGAAAGGAACGTAGAAAATTCAATATTCACTTCAATCATCATAATTGACTCATATAGATGCCATATTCACTCATATAATCAATATTTACTAACATAACTTAGTACATATCGCAGAAGCATCAAAACAATACTATATTAACAAAATATTGTTGGAAGCCATACCATAACTTCCTCCTGATAAGTCTTAGCATCGTATGTGATTATCTTAAGGTTGTCATTCCATCCAAATCCACTCTTCTTCCGAAGAGTTTGGATGGTACTCCACATATTCCTTAACGTACATAACCAGTTCTCCACAAATAAGGGGTAGCACTCTACCCTAAACTGAGCAAAGATGGCCTTTGCTACAATGGCAAAGGAGCCTGCCTTGAAAGTGTTTGAGGGCTTGTTGCCCTTTATAGCCTCTTCGGCAAGCAACGTAAGCATGGTAGTATGCATTGGTGGTAAACACCTGAACTGCTTAAAGCCCACCTTCTCCTCCTCTTTCTCTTTCGACATTGCTACATATAAAAATTGTATAGTGAGAGTAAAATTTAATAATTATTGTGCATATGAATAACAAAACAAAGACACATACAACCATGCTTATTTGAGGAAAAAATGCATTAACATCAATAAACCTACAGATGTGCAGAAAAAACAAAACAACTATTGGAAATAACAATGTAATACTAAAAATAATTATCCTTACGCCACCACAAGTCTATAGTAAATACATTGTCCTTACATAACAGTTAGTTATAATTCTCAATGTAATCAATCATAGAAAAATACATTACATATTACAATTATAGAAATCTGAATCACACATTTTTAAAGTACTACTCTCCACTCCTGGTATAATCAGACCACATGGCTTGGCATATCTCATCTCTATTAACATTCCACACTCTACTTTTTTAAGTGGAGTCCCGACGTGAACATGTTTCTAGTTCTCCACCACTAGACTCTACTTGGTTCATTGTAGCTTCCATAATACAATCAGTAGAATCAAACCCCATAATGTGATTATGAATCACGCAACATTCTAATACTACTTCCACTTGGGTTTCAAAAGACCAAAATGGTTTTGCATCCAAGACTCGGAAACGTTTCTTCAATACTCCAAACCTTCACTCAATGGTAGTTCTTAAGGATGAGTGACAAAGGTTGAACAATTTACATTAATTCTCAGGAGGATGATCACTAAACTCTTTCAAGTGATGTCGAACACTCCAATAAGGTGACAAAATTCCATTTTTATTACCATACCCAACATCACCAAGATAATATTTACTTACATATATTGAAAGATAAACCGAAATCACTCCTATTCTTTAGTAAAACGAACAAAATTTATTAAAACTAATAAACCCAAAAGGTGAAGTAATCCTATAATACTTTCAGGAATTGAAAATTCCTCTAGCCAAATGAATGCATCATTTAACACACGTGAATCATATATACTGCCTTTCCATCCAGCCAATACATAAGTGAACTTCAAGTCAAAACTAATGGTAGCTAACACATTTTGAGTGCTTCCATCTTTGCGACCACGAAACTTTCCTTGTATTTCAGGTGGCATAGATGCACGAACATGTGTACCATCTATTGCTCCAACACAATCCTAATATTCGACAAATATAATGGTTTAAAAAAATACACAAAATCTTCATAATTACAAAAATAAACAAATTTTTAATATTTACCTTAAAATATGGGTAGAACCTTCTGCTATCCCTTATCTCTTGGGATGTATCTTCGCTAGACAGTCTTACTAGAGCTCTATATAATTTCAGAATCCCCTTAAGAACAACCCTAAAATATCTATGAATAGTTTTAGTCGATCTATGGAACCGACTACCAATTACACGGATCCTCACATTATGACCAATTATGTGTAAGAAAATTAGCACTTGCTCCCTAACGGACATGTGAACAGTCAGCCATATGTGCTCCCCTTGAGTTAGAATGTCACATAACTAGTGGAAAACTATAGGCTTCATCCTAATTTGACTTACATAATGTCTCTCACTTCTATGCAAAATACTATTTATGTAATGCTTTCTTTTAGCTACATGATTAACATAAGGTGCCCTATGCAGTCGTTTACGCTGCAATTTCCTTAACAATGCAACCCCCACAAGGAGGACAGATGAAACTAAGGCAAGAATTGCTGCTTTAGTTTTTTTCTTTAACTAAAAATAACAAACACTGTGGTATAAGAGGTACATAAACAAGCATGCTATTTTAGATATTACACAGTGTATAGAACATCATAATGACAAAACAACACAACACACCTTGTCAACCAATACAACAACGTAATCTCTAACGCAATCAGTATATACAGCCATGCTTAGTTTTTGTTAAACCATCTAAATTCACATAAATATTGTAACAAGCCCAATTCAAGAACAATGCTAAATTCAGTTTACAAAAATATGCACAAGCTACCATATACCTTCACAAACACTTATTACATATAACATTATGCACATATATTTTATATACAAATAAATATATAAATAACTATAAATAAATAAATATATATATATATATATATGAATATGAATATCTAAATAAATAAATAAATATATATATATATATAGCGAATCTGGTACAGGGATATGGAGTGGTGGGTTTGAGGAATGGGTTTAAGTGGTGGGTTTAAGGGATGGGTTTGAGGAGATGGTGTCCGAAGTGGGACAGATCGGGTGTTGGGATGCTAAAATTGATGTGGGTTTAGTTGCAGTGGGTAGATTAGGTACATGCATTGCTCGATCTAGGCTTGTTTCGTCGGAGTTGGGTTTAAGCAAGATGAAGGAGATGAGGATGGACAAGGAGAGAAGAAAAGAAAGGAAGAAAAGGAAAATAGTACTCACTGTCGCGTGGAGGGGAAGAGGACAGTGCGATCTGACCGTCGAACCTTGCTTGGGTTGTCTTCTACTCGTGTCACTTTGAGCTCTCTCTCTCTCTCTCTCTCTCTCTCTCTTCGGGTGTTTGAGTCCAGAAATAGAATAAAGAATTGATGTGTAAAACATTTTACGAGTTAGCTTGGTGTATTTTTCAGTCAACTAAAAATGATTTTTAGTCTGACCTTATTTGCATGTGCACCCAAACACGCATCAAGGTGTAAAATAATTTCTCAATTCCATTCACACCAGAAACAAACACAGCCTAAGTTTAAAGTCTATCCAAAATTGGTGTAAAACTAAGGGTTTATACCATCCAATAAAATAAAAACACATCAACATTTCACCAAAAACTGAATACACCTTACCACACACAATCACAATTGGAAACCCACACACCCAAACATGAAATGGGTTTGATGATTTCATAATTCCTTGAGTTCATGGTTATATAATAGAATGATTATGTGATTGAATGATTAAATTATGAATACCTTGGGATTTGTTGAATTTCATGCCATACGGCTATTTTCTCTTGAATTAGATGTGTATAGACTCATAGTCGTATGGCATATGAACATGATGAAATGAATATATATGCATGTAAACCTTATATACATACACATATATCTACTCATGTTCATATGATCATTCATGATTTATGATGTACAATGTGAATGATTGTCATTTGAAGGCAAAGATAAGTATGCATAACAATATGTGTTAGCATGTACATATAGCATTAGATGTTAGCATGTACATATCCCAATATGTGTGAGTACGAAAACCTCCTCTTTCATGATTAAGTGAAAATCTAAAAATATATTTTAAGCATATCATAGACACTCTCATTTTGTACTGGTTAATAATCTTTTAGTCCCTAACTCCAATGAGGAACTTAGAAAATGTCTACCAAGTATAATTGTAGTATTCTCGATATTTGGAGGTAATCACAATTCACAACTTAAATGTTCTAAAAAAAATACTTCAAAAAATGATGTAGAAAAATGAAAATTCTTACTTTTTCCTACAATTTGTTGAACTACAATGAATGTTTTAGTGAGGTTTTTTCCATTAGAAAGTAGACAGCCAAGGCTTCAAAATAAACACAAATTTGAATTTAAATCAAGTGAGGAAAACCATTTTGAAGTTTGGGAAACAATATATATCATCAATGTGACATACAATTGCTTTAGAGGGGCAACTGTAGACAATTTGTTTTGTATCAGTTAATAATTTTTAGTCCTCAACCCTAATGTTGACATCAAATTTTTTGTTTGGGATCGACCCCATGAACCATTTAGGAGGCCTTGTTGACATGTGTGAGTGTGTGATAATGTGTAAGTATCAGCTATTCTTTTTTATTTTTTCCTTATAATTTCATTTTAGGAGTCGTCACCAACCATAGGATTTCTAGATGTAATTTGACATTTATGTCTAATTCTGTTCATTTTATTTAGATTCTAAAAAAAAAAAAAAATTTTTTTAGATTCTAAAAAAAATAATTTTATTTCCTAATTAACTAAAAGATACCCCAAGGGCTCTTAAGCTAAAAGGGAGAAAATATCTCGAAAAAAATATAAAAACTTGAAAGTTTGGTTATATATAGAGAAGGTGTTACCGTGTTAAGCACCCCAAAAGGGCCAAAACATCTATTTAAAATGGTATCTTGTTTTGATTCAATTTAATTGTCCATTATTTTGAAAGATAACTTGACATATAGTTGACATTTATTATTATTATTATTATTTTCTCATAAAAAACATTTGAAAATAACTTCACATGCAATTTTTTATATATACAAAATGAAAAAAAAGAAAAAAAAAAGAAAAGAAAAGAGGAAATCCTTATGATTCTATCTTGTCTAATAGGAACAAATTAATGGATGGAACTACGTAATGTGGTCACCACTTGTTTTTTAAGTATATATATAAATATAATTGAAATAAATGGAGATCTATATCTGGTATAATTGGTACAAATGGATGGAACTGTGCAATGTGGTCACCACCCCACCTTTCTTTCTTAATTAGTGTGTTTGCGCGTTCTCTTTCTGGACCTTTTATTATTATCCGATTATTTTTTTAGGGGGAAAAAAAAAATAAAAACAAGTAGGGTCTTCTTCGCTCCTCCCACGTGCAATAATGCTTCTTTTTTATTCAGTTCACAAACAGTCCTTTCCCTCTCCCCTCTCCTGTACGGTACTTAAGAATTTTTGGGATCCTTCAATTAAATGAAAATTCAGAGAGGATTGAGATTAGAGAGAGATTATTATATATGTATTAGGTAATTCACTTGAAAGCTACCATTGGAATGCACATGCAAACCATTTTATTAGCATTTACATGTGGGAATCTTATACTCTTCTTTTTCTTTTATTCTTTTAACAAAATTATAATTGCAATTTAAAAATAAAAAATAAAAAACTTTTTTTAAAGGTTTTACATATAAACAATTAAGCTAAAAGATTGTGTTTATTTGTCACGAATTTTTCTTCAGTAAAAAATAAAATAAGTTAATGCTATTTTTTTTTTTTTTTGAAGAGAAGTTAATGCTAATTAAGTGAATACTTAAAAAAATCTTTAGGTAAAGAAATAAGTTAAAAATAAAAGTAATGGGTGGATGGAACTGAATTTAGAAGTCAAGTTAAAGGAATGGGTGGATCGAACTCGATCTCATCCCTTTGGAGGAGACAGCAAATAGATTAGAGGTCTTGATTAGCGTAACAGTACATTATATCTTAGCCAAAATATTGATATCTATATATATATTTTCTTAGATAAAGGCTATATTGGTTGGGTGGTGATTATATAAAATAATCATGCTAATATTATAGAGCAGAACATGGCATTTTTTTTTTTTTTTGAGAAAGAGCAGAACATGGCATTAGTTGCATAGTGGAAGTTTATCATTTTATGGGCATTGACCAAATATTTATTTATTTATTTAATTATTTTGATACAATACAAACCCGTGGTGTTCAAATGCTTACTTAATAATTTCATATGCATACATTAAGAAAATAAAACCCTTCCCCAAAGAAAAGGGGAAATAGAAATGACAATTGACAGACAAATTGTTAATTAGTTAATAAACAAAGGGGATTACTTGGCATGCATTCTAACTTTTCAATTAATCATTATTAGCGTCTCCTAAGTACTTAGATTAATAAATTCCAACATGATCAGATGATGGAAGGTACCAAGAAATTTAAGAGAGAGAGAGAGAGGCAAAAAGGGACACAAATCCTCCCATGTGAGTCTGATTTGGGGACAAAGCAAAGAAAGGTGGGCTCTTACAAGTTAGAAGCAATTCACATGGGAGGGAGGAGGACATATGATTCTTCTTAGCCCTCTTTCTTTCACAGCTCATCCTCCCCCTAAGTCCTACATCTTCCCACTATATTCCCCCTATCCATTATATATATATATATATATATATATATATCTTTCTAATAAGACTTCCTCCTGTATATGCAACTAGTCCACAATAATATGCATGCATAACTTGACGATTAATAGAGTATGATCTTATACCATTCTAATTCATCATGACCCTACCCCCCACCTTTTTTTTCCCCTCAAATTGACCCTGACCCATTTGATTCCTTAAATTCTTTCCTTCAACAAATTAATCCAACCTTAAAAAAAAAAAAAAAAAAAAAAAAAAAAAAAATCTTTGGTAGCTCCTATATTCCTATGATCTAATTTCTTTTTGCTGAACCCATTAATTGATCCTAATTTCTTTGGTAGCATGAGCTTATGCTAATTTCTTTAGTACCTCATATTTATATACCCAACAATGATAAAAGTGGAAATTGATCCCATTAATTGATCCTAATTTCTTTGGTAGCATGATCTAATACTAATTTCTTTAGCCCCTCATATTTATATGCCCAACTATGATAAAAGTGGAAATTCATCCTAAGTCACCATCATCTTAAGAAATCAATTTGGAATAAAAATCCTCTATCCCATTTGGATTTGAGGATTCAAAGAAAAAATATTGATAATTGATGGTTATGGGAGTAGGGATTTAAAGCTTACATAGATGTATTTGTTAGAAATAACATGAATTACTAGCTAGTTAAGGTACAAGACTCTTGGTAATACTAGTATAAGTCAATTAATATAAATTCTATAACACATTGTGATGTAATCTTTGGAACTTTCCTAAAAATAAAATATTTGTGATATTATGGATTTGAGATGAAATCTTACACATAATTATTTCAAATCCACATATTAATAAATAAATAAAAAATTTTCAAAATTTTCATCAAATGAAAAAAATTCTATCATTTCATACCCTTTTTTTTTTTTTTTTTTTTTTTTTGATGGCAATCATTTCATACCTTAACTAAGTCATTTAAACTATAGATTGCAATTCAAATCCTTATCTTAAAATTCCTTTATCAAGAAAATTCATTACTATTCTAATTTATACTCTACCAGCCAAATATCTTATTTATTTCTATTTTAAACTTTGATTACTTTCTAAGGAAGAGAAAGAAAAAGAGAGAGAGAGAGAGAGATATGATAGACTGTCATTGACAAAACATAAAAATAAAAATAAAAAGTGGGATTTATTATTTTTACTTGAAATATTTTAGAACCACAAATTATTTCACATCAATTTTTACAACTATTCATGTGACTAATTGTGAGTAATAGAAAAAATATGGTAAGTACATTTGAAAGTGACAAATAACCGATGACCCAATCATATAATATATTTGTAAAAAAAAAAAAAAAAAAAAAAGTACAATCCTATAGTCAGTTAGTAACTTTTTTTTTTTTTGGCTGAATAAGTTAGTTACTGTTTTTATTCAAAGAATTGTGACACAAAATTTGATAGAATAGTGGGGCATGAGATGAAGATGATGAAGGGAAAATCCAATGGTCAAAAGGCACTTACACATATAAGACATCAATGCTAGATATGCATAGTAGATGGAGGGAAGTGAGAGTGAGAGACAAATATGGTAAGTGCATGTTGGTGATTAGATTAAAAAATAGTATTAAGGGTGATGGATGCCAAGGAGAGGGGTCACATCGGCACGTGGTGGCTGATTCCGCCAGTTATTAAAACTACACTGACGACTTTCCAGTGGAACCGTTGAGTCCCCCCCCTCCCCATTTCCCTTCCTTTCCTTTACCCCTCCCCAGCTGTTGCTAGCTGTCTCTAATCTCTCCCCATGTGATCACCCCCTCCAAAACCTCTGGGCCTTCTAAAGAGAGAGAAATAGAAGCAACAAATTAATGCCGTGTTTGTGTTTGTGTTTGTGTTCCTCCTCCCCCTCTTTTAGTCTTCCTTTCCTCAGTGATTTTAGGACTCCCAAGATTTTTGTTTTTCTTGCTTGCTTGCTTACTTATTCTGATTAATGAATGTTACTAGTGAGCACACATCTGTTTTTGTTTTTGTTTTTGTTTTTGTTTTGATTGGTCAGATTGGTTTCTCTCTCTTGTACATAAAGCACGCATTTTTCGCTCTCTATTTTTGTGTGTCATATGGCACAATTACCGCCCAAAATACCAAGCATGACTCAAAATTGGCATTCATCTCCTCACCAACGAATGCCAATTATAGCAAACTTCATTCCCACAAACCATAACACCAACAACAACACCCAACATCATCAACAACAACAACAACAACAACCTCCCTCTTGGATAGATGAGTTCCTCGACTTCTCATCCGCCCGACGCGGATCCCACCGTCGGACTGTGAGCGATTCCATTGCCTTTCTGGAAGCCCCATTCATTGAAGAATGCCGGAATTCTAGCACCGCGGTAGTCATGCATGGGAATAATGGTTTTGACCGTTTGGACGACGAGCAGCTCATGTCAATGTTCTCCGATGATTTATCGGTCACACTTCCGCCTACTGTGTCGTCTTCCAACCCGTCCACGCCATCCGATCACAACAGCAATATTGATGATGACAACAAGCCAATGCCACTAGAACAGCAGCAACAGCCTAAAGCTGAACCAGGAGAGGTGGAAAGCTCATGCAATACTGACCCACAAGCGCCACCGCCCTCCGCAACCCCCACCGGAGACTCCATCACCGATCCTAAGAGGGTTAAAAGGTAATCACAATATTGATAACCCACGTCTTACAATACCTAAATTCTAACTTAGTCTTTTTTTTTTTTTTTTTTTTTTTTTTTTTTTTTTGTCTATCAGGCCAGGGTTGAAATTCTATCAACATAAAAAAAAAAGGAACTAATTAGTGTTTTTCCTTGACAGTAAAAAATAGTTATTATAAAGTAGAACCGTAAATTTTTAAATTCTATTGAGGTTATAATTTATAAAACAATTTAGAAACTATAGTTGTTCGCTAAAACATTACTAGAAGAAGTATTGTTGGATCTATGGTGTAAAGGGAGCTAGCTAGATAGGTTTGAAATCAAATTATTGTTTTTATTAATTATTCTTGGGTTTGTATTAGAATCTTGGCAAACCGGCAATCAGCGCAAAGGTCTAGAGTTAGGAAGCTACAATATATTTCAGAGCTTGAACGGAGTGTGACAACGTTACAGGTACATAATATAATATACTTGCAATGAATAGATATAGTTAATTAGTTCATTTTTCTTTATTATGTGATATTTATTGTGGTCTAAAATGTATACTATTCAAATTAAATGCTATAAATATATGCTAAAAAATTTTCATTTAATTTTATAATGCAAATTGAAGACCGAAGTATCAGCGTTGTCACCACGGGTTGCATTCTTGGACCACCAGAGGTTGATTCTTAATGTTGATAATAGCGCTCTCAAGCAACGGATCGCTGCTTTGGCTCAGGATAAGATTTTCAAAGATGGTAAGAACTTCTTTAATATTTTAATAAATAACACATTTCCTCCAACTGCAATTCCATTAATGCAATCATGAAGTACCATGATTTCTAAGTACAAAAATTGCTTCCATGACCCATGACCACATGGGAATTAATGTTTTGGGATGGCTAAGTTTAAGATCCATGTGACATGAAATGATAAAGGTTGTAATTATTTTGTTTGACACGGAATCACCAAGTAAATTACTAATAACCCCTAGTAAATTTACAGTGAATTGAAACCATAATAGTACGAACCTAGCTATATATATAAGAAAAGCGTGCAGGTCTCTAAATTGTGTTTGGGATTAGGTTTTTTATTGGGAAGTTTATTTGTTGAAAGTTGACAAAAAAGCTTAACAACCGTACCCAAAATATTAAGATTTTAAAAAGTGGTATATAAACGAATAAGTTTATAAAAACTAATGAAGAAAAGTTAATACAGACAAACTCTTTTTTTTTTTTTTTTTTTGAAGGGCTGGTTTTCTTTTTTGATAATATTGAAGGGCAGGAAAATGTTACAATCTAATACCAGAAACACTACTCTTGCACATGCATAACTCCCTTAATCACTTTGGAAATTAATATTTGTTTAGAAGTGGCATTAGTAGGTGTCAGACTTTAGGATGGAAGGTGGTGGATACATAATATTAATGAGCAGATCTCTAATTTATATAATTGATTTTAAATGTGGAATAAGAATTGTATATAAGAAGATCAACACTTAGAAGATATGCAAATGATACTTTTATACTAAGAAAACACATTTTATAGTTTAGAATTATAGTTAACTGATTAAATTTATCATTTCATAATAATTTAAAATTTTTGAGACAATTTATAATTTATTATATATAATGTCAGATTCAGAATAGATGGCCATGAGTTGAAATCCTAACTCTATTCTACCCTCAATTAAAAAATAAATAAATAAAAGTTGAAAAATCTTATGTATTGTATCTCAGTGGGAAGTTTGGCATAATTAAATGTTTATGATAATCAATAATGTATCATTATTATTGAGTGGGCGGGGCATGCTTGTCTAAGAAATTTTTGTTTTTGTTATTGGTTGTATATATATATATATATATATATAATTAATTAGCTCATCAAGAGGCATTAAAGAAGGAAATAGAGAGATTGAGGGAAATCTACCACCACCAGAACCTTAAGAAGATGAGCAACCAAAATGCAGCACAACCACGACAGCCACCAACCTCTGCTCCCTTGGGCTGTACAAACACACAGCAGCTTATCAACTGAGGCTGAGAGAGTAGTGGCGCGCGCGCGTGTGAGAATCAGATCACGTACTGCTATTGTAGCTGCATTCTGCTAACAGGTGTTTTCACGTGATATTTGTTCCCACTTGTATGTTTATGTGGGACCTCTCTGACAAGCTTCCTAAGATTCAAAGGGCTTGGAATGGACACGTGGTTTTCTTAGATTGGGTGGTGAAAATATCTTGTTTTTTCCAGTAATGTTTTGGGGAAAATGGGATTGGTTTTTTTTTCTTTTTTCTTTTTTTGGTTAAATGTATTCATGACTACAGTATATTTTTTTTTCTTTTTTTTCATCTCTAATTTTCAATTAATTTTTTGAGGGGCAAAGTATGGTGGTTGTATTTGATAAAAGAAAGAGTTCAGGGCGAGGGATCGTTAATGTCTAATTATTGGATTTTTCTATGTGGTTTTATTTCCCTTAGGTCTAAAATTCTAATAATGTTTTATCTATGACTTCGGTTTTAATTCTTTTCTTGGAAAAATGTAAAAAATTTTGAGAAATATTTTACAATTCAGTTAAGAATTCCCAAATGAATATTCATGTTACATCGTAAAGTAAAGTATTGTTAAAAAAATTATAACTCACTATGTTTCATTCTTGATTGGATTGAAAGTATGGAGTGATTAACGCATGCTTATTCTTAATTTTTTGTGCTAATCCCAATAATTTATGAATATATATATCTTTTGTCTATCTTAATAGCAAATAGTATTATAGTATAAAACTTATAAAGGAATACCACCGTGCACCCTTGATGCGATGATCACTTTATAAGTATAAGTGCTTGTGGGGTGTGGAAGGGGGCAAAGGTCGGGGTTCAAATCTCTAAGAGGGAGCTTCACACACATACACGTTTAGGGCACGTTTAGTAGACTATAATCGATTGTAATAGACACTGTAATATCCTTATGAATAGCTATTCTTCAAAATGAGGAATAACTATTCTTTATTAAAAGTACTGAATATCTATTCTTTCACCTTATGTAATAACTTTTTAAAAAAATTTCCTAAAAAGCCATTAGTTACCATCTTCAAAAGGAAAGAAAATAAATTTTCCTTGTCGTTAATTATTAGCTTTATTTTGAATACCCTAAAATAAGTGTATTTTAGAAAATTTGACTTAAAAATGATTTAATTACACCTTCTTTTTATACTCAACTAAATTGTGGATGCATATTCAAAATTCTATTCCTAAATTGTCACCAAACTAATAAATAGTAATACTTATTACATTTCAACTTAATGTATTCTTTATAATACTTATTCATATTCCAATGTAATAATCATTACCGTGTATCAAACGTGCCTTTAGACTAGACTAGAGTAGAATTCTATCTTGTATAAAAAAAAATATTATAAAGGAATGAAATGAATACAATAAATATAATATAATATAATATAAGGGAATGGAAATAAATAAAATAGTTATTTGTCTTTTTGGATGGAAAAAAATATAATTTTTTTTTTTACAATATAGTTACTAGTTATTATGTAATATTTTAAAAATAAAAATAGAGATATACACATTAAAACATATTTCTTTATTATTATTATTATTATTTTTGGGTAGATACAATAGAAATTTAAACTTATGATGTCCACTTCATGATGATTGCTTTTATCATCAGGTTAAGACACTAATTGATTTTTTATTTATTTATTTATTTATTTTTTTTATGTAGGCGAGGTATAAACGTTGAGCTTCATATCTTTTATTCAATGTAAGAGACTTGACTAGTTAGGCTAATTGAAACCCACAAACATATTCCATTCTAGTTAAGAAAAAGCAGGTATATTATGGTTTCAAATAAAAATTTGTTAAAACATATTTCATCTCCTCTTATTTCTATTTTTTTTTTTTTTAGGAAAAGATAGAAAAATGGGCATAGAAGGAAAGTAATGCAACTCCTATTCAGAAAAGTAATGAGCATAGAAAAGAAAAATCTTAATATTTTTATCATTCAATTGAATAGATTCTTTTTTTTTTTTTTTTTTTTCCAACCAAACAAGCTGTTAGCTAAGTGCTTTTACCACTAAAAAACAGAAAGAAAAAGAAGTCAAGTCATCTATTGAGAGTTGTGGACAGAAATCATTGACATTAATGGTATTTTCGGCCTTGCAGTTTCTGAAATTAGCATGATTGCGGGGGTAGGACTTATTAAATACTAAATATTAAAGAACAGCTGGGTTTAGAAAATGTGGTCTGCTACTGATTTATCAATATATCAATTATGGTATAGTAGAAAGAGAAATGTTGGTCAAGTTCCTCAAAAGAAAAAAACAGAAAGAAAATGTTGGGTGAGTACTTAAAAAGGAAAAATAAAAATAGAAATCAGTTAGTAGCGTGACTAGCGTCTATGAATGTGCTCCAGCTGGCTATTCAAAGTGTAAAAACCAAAAAGTACCCTAATTGCCAGTTGTCTGAGCCTCCGCCTCCCTCGGAAAAATTGCTTAAACTATAAATTCCATCTTTTAATTGACATTTTGTTGCTTATCTTTCAAAATTTATTAGTTTTATTTTCAAATTTTACAAACTGTATCAATATAGTCCCTCTATTTGTAATAGTGGGTAAAAGGCCAAGATATCCCTTGCACTTTGAACTAGTGGTCAATACATACTCTGAACTTTTATATTAGCTAATTTACTCTTTAAATTTTGTAGTCCTGCCAAATTGATCCATCCGTTAATTTTGCCGTTTAAATCACTAACATCCAACAAATTGATGAAGAGAGAGAAACTACCACCAACCTTATCCTCCATTCTCACTATCAAACGTCCACTCACACACCCTTCATAACCAAAAAACTACCCTCCATTAATACCCAAAACAAAAACCCAAAGAAACAACTAGATGTTCTCAACAAATACAGAAAAGAAATCTCAAAAAGGAAACTCATTATCAACCTCCTACAAGCGAAAACCAAAACACAGAAAATTCCCTTCCTCCTCACCAAAGAAATACCCGAACAATAAATACAACCAAAAACACCGGTTTCAGCGAAGAGGGTTATGACCACGTTAGCCTGAATTTGTGGGAGGAAGAGGGTAGTTTCAGTGATGCAGCCACTCTCTCCTCTCAGTTTCTCCAACAATGTTATTGCTTATGAATGACAAAATATTGTGTGGCGTGCAGGCTTTAAGCAAATTAAATAAAACAATAAAAAAAAAATCCCAAAAGTTCATAGCCACATGTTCACCTCACAGGCACCCACGTGAATAAGCTTTCAAATCTCACATTTATTAAGTTTTATCTCCATTCTCATCACTTATTAGACATCAAAAACAAACTCTTCTCTAGTTCTCCTCTAATCTCTGTTCTTATCGTCATCTCCTCTTCTTCTTCTTCGTCTTCTTCTTTATTTTTTATTTTTTACCCTCACCGAGCTCAGCATCCATATCAGTCGAATCTTGAATTTTGGCCGGAATGGAATTGTATAATTGACGTTAGTGATTTAAACGAAAACTTAACAGATGGTTCAATTTGGCAAGTGTACAAAGTTCAAGGAGTAAATTGGTTAAAATAAAAGTCCAGGGAGTGTATTGACCACTAGTCCAAAGTTTAAGGCTTGGTATTTTTTCCTGTAATAGTTAAAGAAGGTACCTTTAAGACTTTAATTATTCAAAATTACAGAGTACAAAGGTGTTAGATATTCATCCTATCTAGATAAAGTCGATCTTCTAGAACATGATGACTATAGATTCATGGCATATGCTAGTATAGTTCTTCATGGGAAATAGGCCTCCAATAGTATCTCAAAGAGAACTAATTACTGTATTATTCTTCAATGAATTCCATATTATAATCAGTTTAGTCTTATATTCTACTCACTAACTAACAGAGTACAACTACTGCTTAACTACTAACAAAGTACAACACATTACATCTTATTCACTCAATGAACCAAGTACAAGCTTCTAATACATGTCTTAACCAACTAACTAACTCTATACCAATATTCATTGCACAAGAATACTACAGTGATGTATTGTATTGGAGCCTTAATAGCCTACAATTAAAGCATGCAAACATTACAAAGAAAGAGTGTATGTTACAATTAGAAAAATTGGATCTAAAATTAGATTTTTGAAAAATGGATTTTGAGCATATTAAAAGCATGTGACCATGTGGAAATCTTAATTATAAGGATAGTGTTTTCATTCTATTTATTCCATGATGATGTGCTGAAATTGTCAGTGAGTCGTAGGCTTCAAGTCACGCCAATGAATAACTGTGGAGTAAAAACACAAGGACCAGATAGAAGGCACCGATGTGGCACCGGCCAAGAACCCTCCGAAGTTCAAGTTAGCGAATGATAAATCTCTAAGAACTCTATTATGAGAGAGCTAGGGATTTTTAGCATACCTGAGGAAAGAGGAGGTTTGGTGCTTATATAGTGGTGAGTAATGAACCAAGATCCCTCGGAATTAGGGATCTTCCCTTGTAAAGGAGATTTGGTATTAGGGTTTTCATGATTCTAGGGTGCCTTTTCCATATGGGGAAGATATGGGAGTGTAATAAGGTCTTTATGCATGATGCTCAAGATATTTCCATACATGAATATTTGTGAGGACCAAGTAAGGCCACGTGGTACTTGTCAGCTTCTCCACTCCATCGGCCTTATGGTCACCCGTTGCTCCAAGTTTTCCCATCGGTTGGGGGAGATGCATCTGTTGGCTTCTGTGGTGGCGTCGTCTATTGAAAGCACCGTCGGCTAGATAGAGGTACGTTTCTTCTATCCTAGTCTTTCCAGGGCCTCTGTCACCTTCTTACCAAACTGACGGTCTCGTAAAGCTCGTCTGCTCTCCTGGTCTTCTATTTGTATGTCAATTTTCTTTTGTTGAAAATACCCCTATTAGCTGCCTCATACTCCACGATTTCGTCAGCTGTAGCTAACAGGCCTCGAAGTAGTATAGGTACTTAAGACCATTAATTAGAGTTTTATTGAAGAGTGTGTCATTAAATGGCATAGGCTGCCCTAAGTTTAAATGCTAGGTGACACGTGGCACATGTTGGTTGGTCTCATTTCTAATCAGAAGCATTGCTTCATATATTGCGCTCCTTCGCTCTATGAATAGTTCCCCCTCCTTAAGTTATTTTCTTTACTTCGCTATTCATTTCTTGAGAGCTTTGGAGATCAGTATTATGTCGTGCCGTCACTTACAAGTCAACGTCACCATGTCTCTTCGTCGTCTTTGAGGGATTCGTCACTCCGAGCTGTCATTTGTCCTTTGTAAGTTTCCTTGCTCTGTCTTTTATTATAATTTTCAATTTGTTTTCCTAATTGGTCGTCAATTGCTTAGAGACCCATCAAATAGGCTCTTAGAATACCTTTGTTGCTTGTAGGTGAATACATGTTAGGTGATAGAGAAGCGATGAGTGATCAGTCATCAGTCCGTGAGGGTGCAGCCTATGACGAGGTCTATCCTTCAAGGCACGAGCTCGAGGAAGATTTAACCTGGTCCCCATAAAGGGACCCGTCTACTCACTCCCCTACTGAGAAGGAAAAGGAGTGTGAAAAGGATGAGGAAGGGGAGGAAGAGGAAGAGGAAGAGGAAGAGGAAGAGGATAATAAGGAGGAATGAGAGACAGAGAGGAAGATGATGAGGAGGATGACGAGGACAGGAGTAATGAAGAGATGGTGGGCCAAGTCGACGGTGCCAGACCTAGGCCTTTCATCCTTCCTCTGGTATGGATGGTGAACGACTTCTACCTGACCATGTCTCCTAATGTCGTCAATAAACTCTGCGACCGTTTCCGAATTCCCCAAAATATTCTCATCCGTCTACCTAGGAAGTTTGAGAGGTGTTACTCAGGAAAGACGACAAATGTTGGCTTGTATGATGCCATGTTTGCTGCAGGCCTTCTACCTGACCATGTCTCCTAATGTCGTCAATAAACTCTGCGACCGTTTCCGAATTCCCCAAAATATTCTCATCCGTCTACCTAGGAAGTTTGAGAGGTGTTACTCAGGAAAGACGACAAATGTTGGCTTGTATGATGCCATGTTTGCTGCAGGCCTAAGGTTGCCGCTGACAGAGTTACATCGTTAGTTAGCCAACTACCTAGGTCTATCCATCAACCAAATAGCACCTAATGTGCGGCAGATATTCCTAGGAGCTGAAGTGATATGGGGTTAGCTAAGTGGTGGCAATCGTCAACTTACTCTTGACGAGTTTTTCTATTGCTACAAGCCCCAGCAGATCTCTTCCTCGAAGGGTATCTACCACTTCTTAGTGAGGAAGACGTCTCTTAGGCTAGTGTTCGATATGCCTGATTCAAATAGGAATTGGAAGAACATATATTTTTTTGTTGAGGGAACCAATTGGGTGTGTAGGCCTGAGGAGTGGGATAGTATGCCCAATGGATTTGATAACACTTGGGGCATAGTAAGGGAGTCAAGTGTGTCGTCTGTTTTTATTTTTACCATCCCATCTGCTTTTGTTATGTATCTAACATCCCCATTTTTGTTTTCAACCCAAGTCCGTCCACAAATTAGCGATGAACAGGAGGTTTTCATTCATCGTGTCTTGGAGATTCCTTTTGAACAAAGGAAGTGGAAGGACTTAGTCACTCTTGACACTCTCCACGCATTTTATGCTGGCCCTGAACTGACGACAATAGCCCGACGTTTGCATGCTTTCTCCCGTCAACGTAAGTCTCAACTTCAACACTCCGTTTAACCCGTCTGCTTTTTCTAATATTCCTCATCACTTTTTTGCAGAGATAGACGTAGGTAGATAGAGGGCATTGGTGAGAAAGTCTGCTGTAGCACGTAAGTAGTAGGACGAGGCCTCAGCGATGACCCCTAAGGGGGGTGCTAAAGCGCCTAAGTGGAAGAACGATGCCAAGGACAATCGTCCACCCAAAAAGGGGATGGGCCCATTCGTCGGGGACGAGCAGCAAAAGTCCTCTTCGCCCCTTCCTCCTCGTCATTGCAGCGGGAAGGGTTTGAAGACGGGGAAGGGTCCCATCACCCTTGATCCCATCCAGAGGTTGGTTACACACAAGGACTACGTCGTCGAGATGGTCAATTTGATCATCAAGGAGACAGATCTGCATCCTTACGGGGAGCACTCCTCAGAAGACTTGGGGGCGTCTAGTCTCTATGACCTGTTCAAGGTATGCTCCTTGTCATTCATAATACTTTGAATTTTCTATATTCTCCTTCTAACAATTGCTTTTGTCTCAGGTGTTGGTGTGGATGAAAACCCTTCAGGATAGGTGCGTGGCCAACGAGGGGGTGATCCAACGATTCCACAAGTGTCAGGAGATTGAGAATAAAGAAATGGACTAGTATAAGGAGGCCATTCGCACTCTTAATAAGGAGCTGACAACAATGCTTGCCAAGTTGAAGGAGGAGACCCATCTTAAGGAGGAGATAGAGAAGGCGAAGACCAATTTGATGATGATGGAGAGGATGGCGTTCCGTGAGCATATAGACAAGGCCAAGGTAGACACTGTGGTAGAGTTCCGTGTCTCTTAACCTTTCTTCGACGCATGTGGCACCTATTTTGGTGACGGGTTCGATAAGTGCTTGAAGCAGGTGGAAGTTGCTTACCTCAATCTTGACCTATCCCAGATTATAATAGATGATACCGTCTCGCCAACACTTAGGGAGAGGACACCATTAGTGATGAAACAGTGAACTCTGTCCATACCGTCGAGTAAGAGGCGAGGAACGATGACGTTGGGGTTGTCGATCAACTTGCACCGAAAGGCCCGGAAGCTCCCGTGGCTCTGTTTGCTGTGGAACTGACTACTACGGATGGCCCGTTTGCTGTGGACCCGAATATTTCTAGCATTCCCCCATCTTGACTCCTTTTTTTCAAGTTGTATTTAAATCCTGTTTTTATAAGTTCATTTGTTAAACAATAGTGAATGTCCCTTTGGCTTTTGGGATATTATGGAAAACATTTACCCCTTTGGGTTTACATTTACTATTTTTATCTGTTGCTTGTATTTATGTGATTTTATTTTTATTGTAATTGCAAATATGCCCCTGTCGCATTTGTACCATCAATATTCTACTTCATCCGTCCATCCCTATAGGTAGGACTTGGTAAGAATTTTTAAGACTAGTACCCATCGATATCCTTGGTCGTTCGTCCATCCTGTATTTAAGACTTGGTAGATTGTACCCGTCGATATCCTCGGCCATTCGTTCAACCCATAGGTAGAACTTGGTAAAATTTTTAAGACCAGGTACCCGTCGGTATCCTTAGTCATTCGTCCACCCCATAGGTAGGACTTGTAAAATTTTTATGACCATATGCCCGTTAGTATTCTTGGTTATCTGTCCACCTCGTAGATGGGATTTGGTAAGAATTTTAAAGACCAAGTACTTGTTGGTATCCTTGGTTGTTTGTCCACCCCGTACGTAGGACTTGGTAAGAATTTTTAAGACAAGGTACCCGTCAGTATCATTGGTTGGTCGTCCACCTCGTAGGTAGGACTTGGTAAGAATTTTTAAGACTAGGTACCCGTCAGTATCCTTGGTCGTCCATCCACCCCGAAGGTAGGACTTGGTGTGTTTTAGATGGTCCACTGAAAGGTAGAGAGTAGAGCAGCGTTTCTGATAATGCATCCAAGTCTTATTAATAATAGAAAGAGCTTAAAAAAAAAAAAAAAAAACTTAACATCCTTAGAGTCTTAACATCTCTTGACACCTAAAAATGAAAACTGAAAAGAAAGCGAAAAAATAAGCTGCATCTGACTACTACTGGTAGTACTTCCTTAAGTGCTCGGTATTCCATGGGTGATAGAGCCTCTGTCCATCGAGAGTTTCCAAGTAGTAAGTCCCCTTTCTATAGCAGTTGACGACCTTGTAGGGTCCTTCCCAATTAGGGCCCAACTTACCCTATGAAGGGTCTCTAGTGGCCGTTGTTACCATCCTTAGCACTAGGTCCTTGACCTGAAAATAACAAGGCATGACCTTGGTGTTGCAATGCTTTGCCATCAAATCCTGATAATGAGTCATCCTCTGTTTTGTCGTTGCTCTCACTTTGTCAAGAAGATTTAACTGTAGGGGCATTCCTTCTCTATTCTTTTCTTCATTATGGTGGGATACTTAATAGCTAGTTAGTCCCACTTTTACTGGAATGATGGCTTTGTGTCCGCACGCGAGGCGGAAAGGTGTCTTCCCCATAGGTGCGCGAGCTGTTGTCCTATATGCCTACAGGGCATCGGGTAGCTCATCTAGTCATATACCCTTTGCCCCTTCAAGTTGAGTCTTAATCATCTTGAGCAGGGATCGGTTTGTGACTTCAACTTATCTGCTAGCCTAGGGATGAGCAGGAGAGGAGTAGTAGTTCTTAATTCCTAACTGTTGGCAAAAATTCCTGAATGCGTCATTGTCAAATTGCTTTCCATTATAAAAAACGAAGACCCTAGGGATTCCGAAGCGGCAAATGATGCTTTTCCAGATAAAGCTCAGGACATTCTTCTTCGTGATAGTGGCCAATGGTTCTACCTCAACCCATTTAATGAAGTAGTCGATCCCTATGATGAGGAACTTACACTACTGTATGGTAATGGGAACGGGTCCTACTATGTTCGATCCCCATTGGCCAAACGGTTGGGGGCGCTCATTGGTGTAAGTTCCTCAGTTGGTTGTCGCATGATGTTGCTAAAGCATTGGCACTTGTCACACGCCTTTACATAGGACTGGGCGTCCTTTTGCATAACGGGTCAATAGTATCTAGCTCGTATCAACTTGTGAACTAGTGAGCGTGCCCCTAAGTGGTTCCCACATACTTTTTCGTGTACTTCTTTCATGACACTGTTTGCTTCGTCGGGGGTTAAGCACCTCAGATACGGATGGGAGAAACCCCTTTTGTAAAGGACATCCCCCATCATAACGAAATGTGAAGACTGTACCTTCAGTCTACGGGAAGCATTGTGGTCTTCTAGCAATGTCCCACTCCTAAGGTAGGATACGATCGACGTCGTCTAGTCGATTCCTATGGGGATAACTTGTACCTCTACTTTGTCAATGGCAGGGGAATATTGGACAAAGGATAGCACCTAACTAGTGACGACCGTATACTCGGCGGATGTAGCTTTGGCCAAACGGTTAGCCTACTCGTTCTCTTTCCTTGGGATATGTACGAACTTAGCCAAGAATCCCTCATTCATCTTGCCTTTGACCATGCTCAAGTATTCTTTCATCTGTTCCTCTTTGCCTCCTAGTTGCCATTGACGTGCCCGACCACAACTTATGAATCGTAGTGTATGACAGCTGACACGGCCCCCGCTGCTTTAGCCAAGTCAAGGCCTGAAAGGACTGCTTCGTACTCTGCTTCATTGTTGGTCGTTGAGAATTGGAGGTGGACTGCACATTTTATTGTATCTCCTTCCAGCGATCGTAGTAGGCCCTTAGCTCCTCTGGCCCGTTGATTAGACGAAACGTTTGTCCATATCATCCATGTCGTTGGTTTCTCCTCTTCATCCTCTCCTGTCGTGAATTTGGCAATGAATTCAGCTAAAGCTTGCACTTTGATTATGATGGGTCAGTATTGGATGTCGAACTTGCTGAGCTCTATTGCCTATAAAACCAGTCGTCATGTTGCCTCCGGGTTGTTCATTGTCTTCCGCAGTGGCTTGTCTATTTGGACCACTATGATGTGTGCTTGGAAGTACAATTTGAGTTTCCGGGCAACTGTGATCAATGCGAAGGCCAGCTTCTCCATTGAGGGATATCTTCCTTGAGCTCTCTAGAATGCTCGGCTGGTGTAGTATATGGGTAACTGCACTCGGTCTTCCTCCCGTATAAGAGAGAAATTGACGGCCATTTGGGACACGACTAAGTAAAGGAAGAGCTTTTCACCAAGTTTGGATGGACTGAGCAGCGGGGGGATGCAAGGTATGTCTTCAGTTCTTCAAAAGCCTTCTGGCATTTGTTAATCCATTCGAAAGCCTTCTGTAGTGCCTTGAAGAAGGGTAGACACTTATCCGTCGCCCTAAAAATGAAGCTGTTAAGGGCTGCAACTCTACCGTTCAGGTTTTGCACCTCCTTGATTTTTTTGGAGGAGCCATCTCCATTATTGTCCAAACTTTGTTGAAATTGGCTTCTACGCTGCGCTGCGATACCATGAAGCCTAAGAATTTCCCTGACGCCACATCGAATACACACTTACTAGAGTTGAGCTTCATATCATAAAGGTGAAGGGTATCGAATGTTTCTCGGAGGTCGTCCAAGTGGCTAACTTCTTGCATGCTTTTCACGAGCATGTCGCCTACATAAACCTCCACGTTTTGCCCTGGGCAAACATCTTGTTTACAAGCCTCTGGTATGTTGCCCTTACGTTCTTCAACCCAAACGGCATAACTTTGTAGCAAAAAAGTTCTTGGCTTATGACAAATGAGGTCTTCTCCTAGTCTGCTTCATCTAACCTGATTTGATTGTACCTCGAGAATACGTCCATGAAACTTAACAGTTGATGGCCAGCAGTAGAGTCCACAAGGAGGTTGATGTGCGGAAGTGGATAGTTGTCCTTCAGGCATGCCTTATTTAGGTCAATAAAGTCTACGCACATTCTCCACTTGTCGTTTGCTTTTTTGACCATGACTATATTGGCCAACCATTCTGAGTAGTAGACTTCCCTGATGAAGTCTACCTCTAGCAACTTGCATACCTTTTTGGCAATGGCTTTGTCCCTTTCTTGGGCAAAGACCCTCTTCTTCTGCCGGACCAAAGGGAAGGATAGGCATACTTTGAGCTTATGTACCATGGTACTAGGACTAATCCCTGGCATGTCCTCGTGGCTCCAAGCGAAGACGTCTCAATTGTTCTTTAGGAAGAGAGCAAGCTCTTTGCGAATAGAAGGGTTGGCTTATGTGCCGATATGAGTGGTTCGGCCATGGGTATCATCATCCAAGGAGATTTCTTCTAGATCCTTTGTTGGTTCGGCCAGGGGTATCATCGGCCTTATGGTCACCCATTGCTCCAAGCTTTTGTGGTGGCATCATCTATTGAAAGCACCGTTGGCTAGATAGAGGTATGTTACTTCTATCCTAGTCTTTCTGGGGCCTTCGTCACCTTCTTACCAAACTGACGGTCTCGTAGAGCTTGTCCACTCTCCTGATCTTTTGTTTGTACATCTATTTTCTTTTGTCGAAAATACCCCTATCATTCCATATCATCAATGAGAAACCTAATCATTTAGGAATACAAATTTGGACCTAAACTACTTCGATTTAAGGTTATACCTGCATGTAAGTTTAGTTTCTTAAAAAATGGGTTTGAATTTCTTTGGGATTGGAAACTTAGCTCTATGGCAGCACCTTCTCCCTTCAAATGTTCTCTCAAATTTCCTTCTTGGTTTTTTAAAATTAGGGTAGAATGACGGCAAATTGTTGATGGATTGATTGTTGAAGATGGAGAGAGGTTTGATGGTCCTAACACTAGGGGTTAGGTGTTTAGGATTTATGGAGGCAGTTGGACATTGATTCAAAGTGATTTTTAAGCTTTGAAAATAGGAAATTTTCTAGCTTTTGAGGAAGAGTGTTGTGATTGACAAAAATGATCGTTATTCACCTATTGAATTATCTGGAATTTATCTCATAAAATGATTAAATAAATGAAAAAGTCTACAGATAAAATAAAAAAAATTGACAACTGCTGACTCAACGGGTGTGAAAAAAGCTGTCAAATGTTTTTGTGTATGTAGCATTACTCTAAATTAAGTTGCTAATTATAAAAATGAAAATTTGAGTTAATGCACTAATGTGCCATTTTGCAATTTTTGAGTGCTAAATAACAATTGCTGTGAGTGTAAAAATGCCAAAGTATCGATCAAATGACACTAAAACTAAGGATTAAGCATATCATGCTTGAGTTCTACTTGGTATTCTAATTAGTTTTTAAGACAAATGTCAGTAATAATCTGTCACTTAAGATTTGTTGTGAAAGTATTATGAAAATATTGTAGACATAGTATTTCTTTATCAATTAATTATCTTAAAGTAAAAGATAATCAATAAGTTATTTTTTTTAAAAAAAATCAACTACTTAATGAAATTATCTAGTGCATGAATATACACAGTGAAAAGTTGATGACAGGGTGGTCACAAGACTACCCAAACCTAGGAAAAAAATTATATATAATATTTTTAAAATTTATGATTTGTCCATCCTTAAGAAAAATTGATCAGCCTAAGAAAAAAACGTTTTGACCATTTAAATTTTTTAAGCCCAACAATATTAAACTTGGTTCCCTTGACAATATCCTAGGCCCTTTCAAACTAATAGAAAAGGTCCAAATAACTTTTTTTTTTTTATCTAACTTGTTTTCTTTTACCCTACAAAAAAAAAAAAAAAAAAAAAAAAATCTAAGAATTCTAGTTCCACAAAAGAAGAGTAATGTTATATCCACAATATCTATACAATAATTTCACAATAAATCTTACGTGGCTTGTTTTAAATTAAGTCCACTATTGACATGTTTTTTTATCCATCAATAATAGTTTGTCACCTATAATATATTGTGAAATTGTTGGGAAAATGTTGTGAACATAGCATTTCTCACTAAAAAAAAAATCTTGACCCCCAAACATAATCCATTCCACTTAAAGAAAAACATAAAAGTCCAAAGAACAACAATAAAAACTAGGTCAAATAATAGCTAAAATAGTTCAAACAACAACGAAATTAGGCGAAACAACAACAAATGAACAAAAAATCCTTTAAAAAAAAAATCTCCTAATCATTCAAATTCATAACTAATTCAACCCATTCCATAAAAATAATCCCTAATTTCATTTATATATATATATATATATATATAAATGGTACCAAGAGATATATTGTGTCTGTGAGTTCTCCTTAGTAACACCGGCAACTTTGCTTTTCTCGGTGGCTCAGTTCGTAGTTGTAGTAAGTATCATCCTTATATATTAATATATATATATATAAATGGTACCAAGAGATATATTGTGTCTGTGAGTTCTCTTTAGTAACACCGGCAACTTTGCTTTTCTCGGTGGCTCGGTTCGTAGTTGTAGTAAGTATCATCCTTATATATAAAAATGGTACCAAGAGATATATTGTGTCTGTGAGTTCTCCTTAGTAACACCGGCAACTTTGCTTTTCTCGGTGGCTCGGTTCGTAGTTGTAGTAAGTATCATCCTCTATTCTCTCTCTCTCTCTCTCTCTCTCACACCGTTTCATTCCCTCTCCCAATTTAGTATTTTCAGTTTTCATTTTATCTCTCATTAGTCATTTTTTTTTGCTTTTTCATATTATAAGGAAAATTTTAAATTTATGTATTAGTGTTTTTTGTGTGTGATGTCGATGTATTCAAGTTCTCTTTATTAAATTATGTATAAATTAAGTTTCTTAATCACCACCACCTTAGAAAAAAAAGTCCTAAAGCTACTTTTGAATATACACTTAGGGTTGTACATGGGTCAGGTTGAGGGGTTTTTTCAACTCAACTCACTATGGTTAGTTAAAAAAATTCCAGATATCTAACGCAACCCACATTGATCAGGTTGGACCCATGGGTTTGACAAAATTTGTTTTAATTACTATTATTAATATTAAATTGAGAATTAGAACAACACTATCACAAATAAGAGCAAATTTATAACCAAATAATTCTAAGCATAACACCAAACCAACCAAAACTATATAAGGAGGATTTAAGGTTTGAGTTTAATTTAGGAAAGGGAGTAAAAAAGTAAATAACAAAATTGTATAATATATTTTAAAATTTAAATATATATTAAATATAGGTGTTGGGTTAAGCGGATTTGTAAATTTTATGACCCAAAACCAACTCAACCCACTATAAAAACAAATTTCACAACCTAACCCAACACAACCCACCAACCTGCTGGCAGGTTGGGTTGGATTGGGTTCGTTTGGGTGGGTTTATTGCACAACCCTATATACATTTATTGTTTTAAGTTCGAACCAATGAAATTATGAAATGTAATTGATTATAATTAATTTTTTAGCCTATCATAATCACACATAATTAATCCCATTTGTAAGAGTGCATATTGACTATTAAAATCTTGATTTAGCTTGATCTTGCAATTTGAAGGTTTAATTTAAGCACATGATATATTGTTTTGACAGTTAGAATTCTAGATTCATCCAATTGTCAAAATTATGAGTTGACATTACATCATAACATGATGATTTTGCCATTGGCGATGAAGTTAAATAGAAGTTGCAAAATGAAGAGTCTATATAATCACACTTTTTTGGCTTTCCAAACCACCAATTTCCAAGTTTTTGTCATCAAAGCTCATGGGTTTTGACCATGAAAGAGAGTTTAAAGTGACCAAATCACTTTTATTTTCCGTTTGTGGAGTTTTCTTGAGAAATTTGTTGCCTTGGACTTGAGTGCTTGGCTTTGATGCTTTTGTCATTAACCAAAGGTTGCTTCTTTTTGGCTTGTAGTGAGGTGGCTAATGAGCTCAATAGCTCATTCTGATTTTTCGTTTTGGCGGTTCATGGGTGATAAGAAGTTTGCTTCTTTTTAAGTTCCGATTATGATTGTCTAAGCTTTCTCCAAACATCAAAAATTTTGGCATTTGTGGGTTTTAGTTAGCTCAACTAATAAAGTTTATGATGGTTGTATAAGAGATCTGGGATTCAATCCCCACCTACACCAAAAACTGATTGGTGTCTTAGTCTGATGATAAAGAGCTATTATTAGGACCAGACGCCATAAGTTGAAATTCTCTAAAAAAATAAAGACCTTTGTTTGCTAAAAGAGGGGAGAGAGAGAGAGAGAGAGAGAGAGAGAGAGATGTTGAAGTTGCATGGGAAAAGTTGGTGCCCATGTGCTGGCAACATGTTACTTAGACATGAAAATGTGGATTTTATCCCCTTTCTACATGTGTTTTTTTCTTTCCTCTATTGATTTGCCTTTTTGTTTTATAATGGTGATGTAGTTCATCAAGGGAAATAATTTAGTTCCTTTTGTTATTATCCTTGCCCATTTGAATCTTTTGTCTTCTAGTGAGGTGGACTTATTAGATAATTGGATTTGGAGCCAAATATGAAATTCCGCCCATTAGGTATTGGGACTTGAAGAAGCATGCTTGGGGTTACTTATGACTTAGTAGCTTTTGTAGCCTAAATAATTCATTTGGCTTGTAGTTAGACGTTTTTCTTTTGTGCTCACTAGTGTAAACATAGAGTTTTATTGGGGAAGGTTTTTTTCATGAGGAACAAAACAAATAATGTGGTTTGGCCATGAGCCCAAATCCATTGAGAGAAACATATGGGCTTAAGCCCAATCTATGATGCCACCAAAAAAAAAAAAAAAAAAAAAAGGAGCCATAAACCCAATCCATGTAGTTGACTATGAGTCCATATTGTGAAGTGAAAAAATGTGGGCCACAATATATGTTGAGTAAAATCACAATCCATAAGGTTGGATGACTAGTTGGTCTATTTGGATTTTATAGAACTTGGTCCGACACTTATATTTTTTTAGATGGATAATTATTAGTTTACATACTCTAGTGCATGTCTTAAAAAATCTTCTCCCATCTCCCTGTGTGTGTTTAAAAAATACTTAGTATTCACCAAAAAAAAAAAAAAAAAAACTCTAGTGCATATAAACATAGTACGCACACGTCAGAGTGGTATTTATTTCACACACGCTCACTTTTTTGCACTAAACTTGTAACTCGAAGTCACGATTTCCAACTTGGAAATCATGACTTTAATTTACGAGTTTAGTGCAAAAAAGTAAGTCTGTCTACTTTGTATTCAATAATGGTTGTGCACTAGTTATTACCATTTTTTTAAAAACCAAATATGATGATATGACATGAGTTGCCTAATTGAATAACGCCACACCATGTGCGTATGAAAAAAAGAAGATGAGAGCATAAATTTAATCACTTTGTGAACTTGGATAGATTTTTGTTATTCTCACCTACACCACATTATTGTAGCATCAATCAATCTTTTTCCAAGGGCAAAGATCTTCTATTGGAATTTTCCTTTGAGCTGAATGTCTAAGTGATTAGGTTTGTTTGTTTTTGTTTGTTTGTTTGTTTTTGTTTTTGTGTTTTTTTTTGTTTTTGTTTTTGTTTTTGTTTTTGTTTTTGTTTTTGTTTTTGTTTTTTTGTTTTTTTTTCATAATGGGTCATATATTAGGTTAATTTTCTCCTTAAAAATTGGATTAGTGTCATAAGTTTGGTAACCCATTTAAGAAGACTTGTTTCTAATTTGAACTTGATCGCATTGAATCCGAACTCAATCCACCTAACCCATTTGCTCGGTCTATCTATTCCCACATGATAAAATCTAAAAATACAGCTTTAGGTTACAACTTTTGTCACAACAGGATTGTGACAAAACATATCTATAGTTCCTTTCTCTATTCTTTTTTTTTTTTTTTTTTTTTTTTTCTTTTGATGAACATATAAAATTTGCATCTTAATATCTAATAGAACAACATATATATGATGACTGCTTAAGCTATTTGGTCCATGCAAATATGCAAATGAAGATCAAATAATGCCACAACCAACTAAGATCAAAACATCTTAGAACAAAAGGTAATGAATCATTCCCAAAAAGGTAAAAGACCCAAAAAAAAAAAAAAAACTACAATCCAAATTACTCCCCTAAATTTAAAAGGATTAAAATGAAAAAAAAAAAAAGGACTAAAATAACAATTAAATGTGACTTTGGATTTTGGGGAAAAAAACTAAAATACGTAACATTAAAAGAAAAACTTATACCAACTGATATCGGTGTTAGTGAGGGCTAAGTTTGCAGTAGTTTTAATCTCGGCTTCCTACTTTATGGCTTTATGCCACTATTGGTCTAATAGTATTATGTCTGCAATGACTTGTACTAATATTTTCTTGCAGCCATTATGACAAATTTCGAGGATAGTGTTTTTAGCGATTGTCTCCATTTTTGTCTATGCAAAATAATCTTTGAGAGAGTTTTAGTCGGTTTGGAATTGGAATTGCAGGGGAGAGGAGGTGGAGACCGGAGAGAGTAGTAGGCTAATATAACATTGCATCCCTATCTCCTTTTTTTTTTTTTTTTTTTTTTTTTTTTTGTGAGAGATTGCATCCCTATCTATTTTAGAGCAATTTTATGTAAAGATAAAAGGATAGTTTCCACTTAACTACATGTGTTATGTATACTGTTGAAGCAAACATGGGTGGTTTAAGGTTTGAGGGTTTTATTTGATGCATTTACCCATTAGTTTAAAACCTAGAATAAGGAATATTTTGGGCATCAAAAAGGTGAAGCCCTTTAAATAGTAGTGTAGAACTATAAAACTATAAATATAGATATATGATAAGAGATCAAATAACAAACTACTCAAAAAAAAAAAAAAAAAAGACGTAAATTCCAAAATTTATGCATAGTTCGCCATCACCATAAAGAGAATGAAAAAAAAAAAAAAAAAAAAACTAAATGTTATCCATAAATACTAAAAAGTGTGTATATGTAATGATTTTATTTATTTATTTTTTTTAATTTGTTGAGACAGAAGTATGTGTAACCGTTAAAAATGAATATATTGTAGGATAAACTAGGTATTTGGTTCGTATCATATACATTGTATTTTAATTTGATTCTTAACTTTCCAATTGTGTCAATTTTGTCCATAATCTTTCAGTTTTGTATCAATTTAGTCTTTACCCATTTCTTTTGGATGGAAATGTGACAATGACCTAATTTTTTATTTTGGCTTTTATTGTGACCCGTGAGTGGTGAGAAGTGAGAAAGATAGTAACGACTGAAGGCCTCCGCTGCGCTCCTTCACCAAACCCTTCATATCGTTGATGGATAAATCAAAGACACACTCTGGTCAGGTTGGCAGAAACATTCATGAGAAATGCAGACTGAGTGAACTACCAGACGCTCTTCTCTGTCACATCCTTTCGTTCCTTCCTTCCAACCAAACAATCAGTCACAACTAGAATTTTGACGAGACAACACTTGACTTCAGCAATGAAACCATTGAGGGAGGAGTCACATGTTTCCAGAGTTTTGGGTCTACCAGTACCAGCAACCCTTTGCCTCCGAAAATTGAGCCTCAATTGGTGTTTTGGGCATGATTCTTGGTCCTATCTTGACTTGACACATGGCTTCGCATCGCTGCTGCAGCTCCACGTAAAGTCGAACAACTCGATCTCCAGTTACACCTCGATTGGAAACCTGTAGTTGCATGTAGTGGAGTTGCCTCATTGTTTCTTCTCTTGCAGCACGACTTTAGTGGTTCTCAAATTAAAGGTTTTACATTTAGTACATGCTTTTCATTTACGTGTCTCTGCCTGTCCTGTCCTCGAAGATTTCTCATTCAAATATTTGTTCCTACGCTAAAAACGTTTGAGTATCATTTTGACACAATTAATGTATAATCTATTTTGGTGAATCGGAGCGTGAGTTTCCTTATAAAAGACTTGAGATAAACACCGGCCAGCTCTTGACCTTGAGTACTTTGCTTTCCATGGTTGCTTTGATGTATTGTTCTATTAAATTGATGTTGTTGTGATATATTATAATCTCATCATCATGCAGTGCAGTGCCTCCGCTACGGTTACATTCATCCTTCCTCGTTCCAGTGTTTGGTCCGACTGGACTTTAAAGTTAATGATTGTAGCTGGCATGTGCTAAAAAGCTTGCTCCACATTTCTCCTAATCTAGAAATTCTTTTTGTTACTAAGGTTAGTTTAGCTAATACTTAATACAAGTATTTTAGTTGTCCAACACCATAATTACACTTTTGAGCTGCTTTTTGTTGTCATCAGAGTCGTTGTTTCCTTATATATGTTGGAGGGAGCAACCAAAATATCCTTTATCATCTGTCATCTCACCTTACAAGTGTTTGTTATAGTGGATTTGAAGGTTTGGAATATGAACTGGAATTCATAGATTCTGAACAAGGCAATAGTCTTGAAGACAATGAAAGTACAAGTTTCTGATAGAGAGTCGAAGGAAAGTGTTCTTGAGGAACTATCAATGTTTCCAAGGTGCTCAAAGACATGTCTACTTACATTTGAATGAGGTACACTTCTATTACCGGTACTCAACAATTTATTAGCAACTAATTCCAAAGGCAATGTTACAACTATTTTATTTTTATTATAGACCCCCTGCAGGTGGTAATTAAACTGTTACTACTCTTTTTTGATTGTTAATGAAATTTTTCTGTTTGGCCCTTATTTGAATTAATTGATGGGAAGAGAGGGAGTAGATCAATTTTATCCAATGTTTTCTTACGTTCTTTTATTTATTTATTTTTATTTATAAATGAGTAACATAACTTTATTGATGAAAAGAAAATCCCAAATACACAAGTCGTATACAATGGGTACACAATCAAGTTCTGAAATTACAATAGTCAATCATTTCAAGGAGAGAAGTAAAGAAAAAGTGGTGCAGGGAAATTAGCTGGCTGCTGTTTTGCTTTGGAAATGAATAAGGATTGTGAGTTGATTAGAGTAACCTATGGGTGGATAAGCAGCTCTGCATGAACATAGTTCCAAGAAAACCTCTCAAAGCTTATTGCATTCACAAATTCAAGTCACTGATCACTATTACAAGGGAATTGCTATTTATACAATCTGTTGGTGTTAAGGCTAAGAACTAACTCGAAGTGAGACTAAATATTATTGGTTAATGCTTAACTTATAGCTAACACACTAACTAACTAAGTGGATCTAATTGGGTGCTGGTACTATAACTTCCTCAAGCTGGCTGTTTGGTTACAAGTCTTAACAAATTTGAACTCTTTTAACAAACTGTTACAGCAGAGAACTCCAGCTTTCCATGCTCCCACCAGTTACTTCTAACTGACTTGGGATTGCTTTAGAAACTTAGTTAACCATCTTATCTTGATCCTGGTTGGCTGCTGGAAATGTTAGATCACACTAGAGTAGGCTGCTGCTCTTACTGAACTAAGTTACTAACTGTCTGCTCAACTAAGCTGCTGCAACTTATACTAGCTGCTGCATCAAGCTTGTCTGGTTGTTACTGACTTGTACCAAGGCTGCTAGTGTAAACAACCATTTTGATGCTCTTGCATAAAAAAGGAATCCTAAGTTAGCTGCCAATGAAATAAAGAATTATAGAAAAAAAATTAAGGTCGAGAATACTCTGTTCACAGCCCTTGAAGCTTCTAGCATTTTGTTCCTGCCAAATGCACCTTATTGAACAATGAGGCACAACTTTCCAAATTGCTATATTCCAATGATGACCAAACTGAACTTGCCAAGATGCTAGCATATCCAAAAGTCTCTGCAGCATAACCCAGTGAACTCAAAAAAACCAAAGCCATAATCTGTTGCTATAGGGAAATGAAGTAGTAAATGGTCCATAGTTTCCCCATTACACTTACACATATAACACCAATCTACCACAATAATGTGTCTCTGCAAATAATCGATGGTCAGGATTTTTCCCAAAGTGCATCTACTAAAAGAAAGCAACTCTAGCAGAAGCTGCGGAACCTTCGTTCTCTAAATAATTTTCCAAGGAAAAGGCATGGAAATGTTAGTCATTAATAAACGATAATAACCACATACTTCAATCATATTAACGATGGTTTTGGAAAAGGCATGGCAATTTTTTTTGTGAAATCCTATTATAAAATTATTACAAATGGTGGAGATCATTCTTTCCCTTGGTGAATGGTGAAGCATGTGGAAGGCGAGAGTTCCTTCAAGGGTGGTGTTTTTTTACTTGGACTGCAACTAAGGGGAAGATTCTTACCCTTGATACTTTGAAAAGGCGGAATATTTGTTTGGTCAATTGGTGTTGTATGTGCCAATGCAGTGAGGAATCTGTGGACCACTTACTTATTCATTGCACTCAGGTGTCTAGTCTATGCTCTTTGGTTTTCTTTTTGTTTGGTGTTTCTTGGGTGATACCTATGCATGTGGTGGAGTTGTTAGCGTGTTGGAAAGCTGGTTTTGGGTGCTGTTTGGCTGCAGATATCTGGTGGGCAATTCCACTTTGTCTTATGTGGAACATTTGGAGAGAGCGGAGCCTGTGTACCTTTGAGGGGAAAGAGCATTCCATCCTGGATTTGAAAATATTTTTCTCCTTTTCATTGTGCGATTGGATGTCTGTGAGGTCTGATCCTCTCTTTTCTTCTCATGTTGATTTTTTGGATTTATTCTCTCTAGATGATTTCTAGGCTGATGTAGTACACATCCTGTGTAATTGGAGTCTAGCTTATACTGTTCCTTTTCATCTTTTAATAAAGTTCTATTTACTGATTTAAAAAAAAAGTCATGGAAATGAACAATAATGCTCTTCAATAGAGAATTGTTAAGCATCTTGATAAAAAGTGTTCCATCCTTGTCTATTATGCCAGTAATTATTATTGAATATTACCAATTTTAATGTTAACAAACTCTACGTGTTTTCGCTTCCTGATTGCTTAATAGAGTTTCAATGGGCTTATTAGTTAAGCCAGGTTCTAGAGCTGCATTTGTATCATTAGACAGAGCAATGGTACATATTGTTGAGTTTCTGTACCTGTTAACCCTTTATGTAATTCAAGTTTTCTTTGGTGGAGTTAAAGTATGTTTTGATTATGCCAGTTGCCATGTGTAAATAATGAAATTATTCCTTTTTTTATTATTATTTTATTATTTTATTTTACCCCTTTCTCTTTTGCCTTTGTTTTTGTTTTATCACTTATGCTTAGTATTGCACTATTATCTGTCTCTTATTGTAAAGAAGGCCATATATCTATAATTTAATGACCTTGGTATGCTATTACCTTTATTATTACAACAGAGATTAAGAAATCATTTTTTAAGTTTTTTATATGACACTGAGTTGAAATATGCAGTTTTATTACAGGAATATATATATATATTTTTTTTGTTGAGATACTTCTATAGTTATGCTTACTTATCTATAAGTTTTATTCTTGCATAAGTACCTGCTGCTGTTGGTTCATTGTGTTCATCCAGATGGCGAGGACCTTTTCTTTTTTCATATCCTCTTTACCAACAAAATAACTGGTATCAACCTTTTAGCTGGCTTGTCTGTTTCAAGGATGATGACTTGAAGACTGCTAAAAGAATGCATTGCACATGCAATATATTACCGCTATTCTTACTGGAGTTAATCTTATCGTTATATAAGTAGCTGGTTTCATCGCTCATCACCCACATGCTATATTTGGTTTCATTGATCATTTCAAATTGACTTTTTATTGAATTTATCTGTCGCTCTTATACCATACCTTTCTTTTTTGTTATTTGGCTCTTATATCATACCTCATTGATGGAAGCGTAAATCTATCTCGCCAGGCCATTTTATTGATTGACACCAAGTAACATCCATCTCTAATTGCATCTTCTTCACTATTGCAGTTGTAGTTTGCTGCAGTTATCAAGGAAACAAGTATGGGATCATGATTTTGGCAAGGTACATTGGTATTTATGATTGAAATATCTAATTATTTTGTAGCTATTGTTGGTGTCTCTTAGTTTGTTTGTTGTGGCTGGTTAAGTTGGAGATAGACAGGTCCACTCTCCAATTCCAAGACCATCTAAGAGAAGGGAAGTTCTGTTTGCTCCATTGGCATCCCTTGTTTCATAGACTTGGGATCTGAAACTTTTCTGTTGAGGGTAATTATAAAAAATCTCAAATTTGGCATAATTTCAAGGATTGAATTTTTATATGTAAGAGATAGTTGAAGTTTGTATTATTATTTTTAATTAATACCTTTTTATATAATTCCATGTTTTCTTGGCAGATTAAGTTCACCATATAGTTCCTTATTTTCATGTTGAATTTGGTTTCCCTACAACAAGAAGGATGAAATTTAGTTGTGTGAATAGTAACAAAAATGAAAATGAAAATAAGCAGCCATTTTTTCCCACAGCATTGACTTTTCGATTAAATTCTTTATTTAATCCATTAAAATTTGGTCCTACAAAAGTAAAAAATTATGGTAAGTACCATGTGTGTGCTTTTTATTCAAGTATTGGAATTCTAGAGAATGAGCTTTGCATATGGGAAGAGGCCTCCAAACCTTTTTCATTTGAACACCCTTAAGACTTGTTTCTGTTTGGTTCTCCAAGTTCTGCAAATCTATGACACTCAAACCACAAATTTCTTCACCCATCATTTGCCTGTTATGTTAATAGACATTTTTTAAGCCTTCAAGTTTGTATCTTGAACATATCAAATTCATTTGTATGGTGCACTTATGATATTCAAGTCTCAAGAGATCATATCTTCCAACTATAACATTACTGGAACTGTTGAGAAATGCTATTCTGTGAGCTCTAATGATCCTATGAAACTCTAATCTTGTTATTGATGGCTTTTAGTCACGAATGCAAATATCTTTGTGAGCATCTGATTTGTCCATTCTTCATTCTCTGCAATGCAAGTTTTCTTGCTAGTATGTATGAAAAGTTGTTGCATTCTTTCTTGACTTTGTTTCATTATTATGTACAATATAAATAAATAAAAATCTAGAAGAAATAATAAAGTAAGATCTCAAACGTATGTCTTTGGTAGGTTTTGCCTTACTAATGGTTCTATTTATTAAATTGTTGTAAGCCATTTTTCTATTAATTAAGTTATTGATTCTTGTGGGAAATTGTTTTGGTGATCCATGTTTAGTTTGTCAATTTATCTGAAAAAATGGTATTTAGTGGTCTAAGAACCCATTTTTGGTCTGCATAAAACACTAGTATCTTGAATGTGTTTGGGTTTTGATCAAGAAGCTTCTATACCTTTCTTTGAAAACAAAAATGAAAAAAAGAAAAGCTTCTTCTATACCAAAAGAAGTTAAGTGATTCTTGTCATCATGATACGTTAGATAGTTGATGTAGAACCTTTTAGTTCATCTATTGCACGTGTGAAAGAGAGGATGTAAATTTCGTCAACAAGTATGTGTCTGCCTCAACTTACAATATATAAAAGACTGCATCAGATTAGTTCCATTGGCTTTTAGCTAAACTATTTCTTGATCTGACACCTACATATCTTATAAATCTTTTTTATTAGCTGGCTTATTAATTAGTGGTGGCAAAATTAACCCAAACCAATTTGCCCACCCAAATCCACCTATTTAAATACGATCCAAACCCACTCAATTATTAGTTGGATTAAATGAGTATTAATCCAATTAAATCCAATTGACATTAATATTTATTAGGCTTTAACTAGGTATCCAATTAGACCCAATTATGACCTAAGTATCATTTCTACAAATCACCCAACTCTAAAATAGCCAAAAACCTCTAAAAATGCCAAAATACCCATTAAACCTAGAAAATTACCAAAATACCCTCTAAACCTAAAAAATGACATAAATACTCCGAAACCTAAAATTTACCAAAATAAACCTAAAAATGACCAAAATATTCTCGAAACCTTGAAAATAACCGAAATACCTCCGAAACATAAAAATGACCAAAATACCCTCGAAATCTAGAAAATGACCAAAATACCCTTAAAACTTAAAAATAACCAAAACACCCCCGAAACCTAAAAAATGACCGAAATATCCCTTAAACCAAACAAATGACCAAAATACCTCTGAAAACTAAAAAATAATCAAAATACCCCTAAACATAAAAAATTGACCGAAATATATCCAAAACCTAAAAGATGACCAAAATACCCCCAGAACCAAAAAAAAAAAAAAAAACCAAAAAACCAAAAAACCTCCTAAAACTAATAAAATGACCAAAATACCCCCAACACCTAAAAAATGACCACAATACCCCCAAAACCTAAAAAATGACCACAATACCCCCTAAACATAAAAAATAAAATAAAATAAAATAAAATAAAATGACGGAATACCCCTGAAACCTTTATAGTAATTGAAATACCTCTGAAACCTATAAAATGATTGAAATATCCCTAAAACCTAAAAATGACCAAAATACCCTTGAAACTTAAAAAATGACAACAATACCCCCCTAAACATAAAAAATGACCAAAATATCCTTGAAACCTAAAATATGACCGAAATACCCTTAAACCTATAAAGTGACGAAAATGCCCCTAAAACTTTAAAATGACCAGAATGCACAGAAAACCTCTAAAATGGCCACAAGTAACTCGAAACCTCTAAAATTACCCTAAAAACTCTAAAACGACCAAAATAGCTCTAAACCTCTAAAATGACCAAAATACCCCCCAAAGTATCTAAAATGACCAAAATACCAATGAAGTTATAAGATGAACAAAATACACCCAAAGCCTCTAAAATTACCAAAATAGAGGTTTTGGGTATATTGAATGTTTCAAGGGTATTTCGGTCATTTTTTAGGTTTTGAGGGAATGTCAATAATTTTTTAGGTTTTAGGGGTGTTTCGTTAATTTTTAGATTTTAGGGCTATTTCTATAATTTTTTAGGTTTCAGAAAATTTTGGACATTTTTAAGATTTTAGGGTATTTCACTCATTTTTTTTTTTGGAGGTATTTTGGTTTTCTTTGGTTTAAGGTGTGTTTTTATCATCTTATAGGTTTAAGGGGCATTTTTGTCATTTTTTAGTTTTTTGGGGCATCTTGGTCATTTTTTAGGTTTCGGGGGTATTTTGGTCAATTTTTAAGTTTTGAGGGTTATTTTGGTCATTTTTTAGGTTTTAGGGTTATTTTGGTCATATTTTAGATTTCAGGTGTATTTTGATAATTTTTTAGGTTTAGGGGGGATTTTGGAAATTTTTAGATTTTAGGAGTATTTTGGTCATTTTTTAGGTTTTGAGGGTATTTCAGTCATTTTTTAGGTTTTGATGGTATTTTGGTCATTTTTTAGATTTAGTGGGTATTTTGGTCAATTTCAGTGGTTTTTGACAATTTTAGAGTTGTGATTTGTAAAAATGATACTTAGGTCATAATTGGATCTAATTGAGTATCTAGTTAAAACCCAATAAACATTAATGGTCTGTTTGGATTGAGGGGGCAGGGAGGGAGAGTAAAGGAGAGTAGAGTTAGCTGAAAATAGGCTAATTTTGGACCAATTTTACTCTACTTTACTTTACCCCCCTCTCTCTTCCTCAATCCAAACAGACCATAATGTTAATTGGGTTTAATTTGGTTAATACACATTTAACCCAATTAATAATTGGGTGGGTTTGTGTTTTATTTAAGTGGGTGGGTTTGGGACCTTGGGTTAATTTTGTCACTCCTACTCACTATGCAATTACTTTTGTGAGCCTTAAGCACTGTCTTGTGAGTTCCACGTGCCAAATTTTGACCTCCCTCAACGTTTTTCTTTTTGCCCTTTATTTATTTCGACAGCTAATTTAAGGGTCTTTTAGGTATTGAAATTGCGTAAACTGTGAAATTATTTTTTTAATGGTACCATGTTTGCATCAAACAGAGGTTCAGACCGAAGTTATCATAGCATCGGGAAGTTGGGCATCTCATAAACAATTTGAACTTATGTCTTATCATGGCATGATTTCGGTGCTTCTACTTTTGAGGTGTTTTGGAATTGCATGGATGGTGTGTTATTGGAAATTTTGTGACATCAATTTCCGGTATGAACTTTAATTCTGCTAAAATTACTTTGTTTTGAGAAGTTACCTATGCGAGAATATGCCTATTTTCACATGCTTCAAAGTTCCTTTGTTTTCGTGATTCGAGGGTTTTTTTCCCCACCCTGAAATTTGTGAGTTTCCCATAATTTATGACTTATGAGATTTCAATATTATTTGACCAAAATTTGACTGGAATTAAAATTTTCCATACTTGGGTTAAAAACAGTTTTTTGGATGTTATGATTTTTTATTTTTATTTATTTTTCAGATGCCTCGTTTGATTTACATATAATCTTTGTGATCGAGAAAATGTTTTAAAAAGAATTCAAACATCTATGTGTTAGTCCAATACATTTTAGATCGAACTATAGGATCGATATTTCAATCAAATTAACTTGGCTAAAGTTGGTCAAATCCAGTTAAACTTGATCAAACCTCATATTTTATAATAAAACTTTTAAGTTTGGTCTAGTTTGGCTTATCTTCACCCATTTGAGACAATGGCTATGTTTAACGTCTTCGGTTAGCTTTCTGGTTTATATTACGGGAGAAGTAATAGTTGTTTGGTGGTATTAATGATAGACGTAATGATTTATTTATTTATTGTTGTTTTTGTGGACAGAACAATCGCATTGATAACATTTGCAAACTTTTATTGTGGAAGATTCAAAAAAAAAGAAAAAAAAAAGGGATTTTAGATATTAATGTGACATGTACCAAACTTTTATTAATTAATTAATTTATTTTTTATGAAGATTAGGAATTCATCCTTATCAAAAAAAAAAAAAAAGAAAAGAAAAGAAAAAAAAAAGAAAAGAGATTAGGAATTCATACAAAACTTAAATGGATGCAATTTTAACTTAAGAAAAAAAAAACATTGTGATAGGTAATTGATTTAAAGATAAGAGGAACATTGTTATGCTAAAATTTATAAAACAAGCTCTTCACATAGTCCATATATTTTGTAAGAAAAGTATTTCACTTTGAATTGTCCATACGAAAAATTTTACATATACATTTTATTCCCCGAACTAGGGGTGCCCTTTGTAAGGTGGTGCTAAAAGATTTATTTATGTGCATTTAATATAGTAGTCCTAGGACACAAGAAGATTTCTTTTGGATGCATTGACTTCTTGACGGTGTTATTAAATTTCTATACCGAAGTATGTGAGTATAATTGTATATGAGATGAGACTTACCACCGCACACCTTTAATGTGATGGTCATTTTATAAGTATAATTACTTATAGAGTGTGGAGGGTAAGGGTCAGGATTCAAGCCTATAGAAGGGAGTTTCATACATATATATATGGGTGTCCAACCCAACCCGGAACCCGACCAACCCGCTCGAACCCGAACCAGCAACTGCCCAAACCGACCACTCCGACGGTCGGTGATGGGTTTCCGCGCCCAAGACCCAACGCCGGCGGGTCGAGTGGTGGGTTTTCTTCTCCAAAACCCGAGCCACCCGACCCGACCGATGTTATATACAAATCTGGCAATATGCGGGGAGATCCAATTGAGATTTGGTGAGATCCGGTGACATTCAAGCGAGATTTGGTGAGATCCGGCGACATTCGAGGAGATCCAAGCGAGATCTCGACCATATTTGGTGAGATCCGGCGAGATTCGAGGAGATCCAGGCTGATTTCGGCGATTTTTGGGGCAGATCTACTGGATTTTTGCAAATTCCGGCAAATTTTTTGAAGATTCCGGCGACGTTTGCAAGATCCGGCGACGTTTGCAGGATCTGGCGACTCTCTCAACTGACCGAACCGACCCGAACACCACCCGAACCCAAAACCGACTCGACCGAGTGACGTTGGTGGTTGGTTTCGGGTCCCTCCGCCTTCCACCCGACGCCGGCGGGTCGGGTCTGGGCTGGGTCCAAAATCGACCCGGCCCGACCCGTGGACAGCCCTACATATATATACACTTAGATTATACTAGAGTAAAATTTTATCTTAGATTAAAAAAATCATATATGAGATTTAATTACTCAGAATTTCAGCAACATCACTAACTCTTCTTGAAAATCGTCGCTTTTGACTTCTCTAGTGTTTCATTACAACCATCATTAACCTCTAGAGTGTTTTGTATTGAAGCATAGAATTATCCACACAAAAAATGTAGACTACGAGAGCAATTCTTGAGGTGCCTCCGGTTAATATGAAAAGAACTAAAAAGCTGTTTGGGCTAAGACTACGACTTCCATTTTCAGGTTCTACATCTTTACACTTCTCAGATGCAATCATATTGTTCTCTAATTCATTCTCTAAAAAAAAAAAAAAAATGTTGTTCTCTAATTCTTGTAGCTTGCCACTATGATCAGCTAACTTAAGCAGTGCTTCAGTTATGCTAGGAAGCAATTGGAACCGCCTTGGAAATGCTTGTGTGCATGCAATATAAAAATCTTATTAATCATTTCTCCTTAATAACAATACGATAGATGCAACGAATTTTACATTTTTTACAATATATTTTGTTAGGACATATGTAAGAATTGTTAAAAACATATGTTATGTAAATTGGTTAATCCTTTGACAAAACACACTTCACTTGTATTTGGGTAGATCTAGGATGAGTTTAATACTTCAAGGAACAAGAGTTCAAGTCTAGTATTGAAACCATGCAAGTTTGCCCAAGAAACAAGTGAAGAAGTGTTGTCCATTAAAGCTCGACAGATATATCTATTGAGGTCTCGACAGATACAGTATTTATTGAGATCTACGAAATCAGAATTTCCAGATTTGATTTTCAGCTCATGCTTATGTATTTATGTAGGGTTTCTTTTCTCACAACCCTAGACATATATAAGGCTTATTTTAGAGGCCGTCATATATGAGAATACAAGGAGAACACATGCAAAAAAAAAGGTGACCGAGTGCCTTATTCTCTCTTAAAGAAGCTATTGCATCTTTGCGCCTTAGGGTTTTATAACTAAGTGCTTCTTGATTTTCATTGTTGATGAAGTGGAGAACTTTGCAGCCAACAACATCCTTCTCAAGTTGGTGAGTTAGTCACATATTGGGAGCCGTGCATTATTGGTTAGTCACATACTGTAATCCATGCAAAAGGGTGGCGTTTATATATTGAAGAGTTCAGAGGTTTTGAAGCGGTAGAAGATTTTTGCTATAAGTTCATCTATGGGAATTGTAGAGTCTAAGGAAAAAATTTTTGTACTAGATCTAAAACTTCTCTTTATTATAATGGATTACTTTTCGGGAAGGTTTTTCCCTAGGTTTTTTTACTGTGAAACTAGTTTGTTTTATTGGTTTTCCAAGGTCATCATATCTTGTCTTATTTACTTTTCCGATGTGCATGATATTGATGTTTGTTTGTTTTAATAAGGGTTATTTATAATAAATCTAATTAACAACTTGGGTTAAAAACTTGTTAATTCTATCAATTGTGGTCTAAATTTCCTAACAAGTAGTATCAAAGTGGGTATACTCTAATTGAATTAATTTTTTGAGTGTTATCCTTGATCCCCATTGTCATGGATCGTGGACAATCTCTTTAGATTAATCCTTTATTTGATGGCACTAATTATGCGTATTGGAAAGTTCGTATGAAAGTTCTTTTGCAGGCACTAGGTGAAAAAGTATGGCAAGTTGTTGAAGTTGGCTGGATTAAGTGAAAGGAAGCGTCAGTGGATTGGGATGAAGCAACAATCATAGCGGCAACAACAGTAGGGCCGCTTTGTTTTGTGAGGTGACCAATGAGGAATTCAAGAAAATATCATCCACGAAAGTTGCCAAGGAAGTATGGACCATTCTTGAGACCACCTATGAATGTACCAAGGCAGTAAAGACTCACTAGCAATTTTGAAGAAATAAGGATGAAGGAGGATAAGACATTTGATGAGTTTTGTGCTAAACTCAAGGATATTGTGAATTCTTCCTTCAACCTTGGAGAATCTATAGCAGAATCCAAAATTTTTAGGAAAATCCTTAGGTCCTTACTTGAAAGATTCCATGCCAAGATCACTGCCATTGAAGAAACAAATGACATTGATAAAATTCCTTCGACTGACCTTGTAGGGAACCTTCAAACCTATGAGATGGGATTAGGTTTAATGGGAAAAGGTGGAAAGAGTAGAAACTTGGCTCTTAAGGGTATAGAGGAAGAGATTGATGACTCTGAAGATGAAGATGAAAGTGAAGATGAAAATGATGATGAGGATGAGGATCTAACCTTCATAACTAATGAGATTATCAAGCTTCTTCAATTTAGGAAAAAGGATAAGGACAAACTTCCTAGAAAATCTAAATCCTCCAGGAAGGGTAAGAGTGAAAAACCCTTTATCTAGTGCCATGAGTGTAAAGGTTTTGGTCATATGAGGATAGAGTGCCCAAACTACCTTATGAAGGAAAAGACCAAAAATTCAAAAGATAAATGGTTGGTTGCTACCTAGAGTGATACTAAGAATGACTCTTCTGATGAGTATGTGGATAAATGTGGTCACTTTATAAATTTTATTGTCAGAACCAATAAGGTGATTGTGGAGAGTGCTAGTGACAGTGAGGATTCTTCTGATGATGAAATACCCAAGAAGATGACACTTTAGGAAGCCTATGATAAGCTATGCATTGAATTTATAAAATCTGAAAAGACTTCTCATCTTTGTAGAAAAGAGCTTAATGAGGTAAAAATTGAAAAAGCTGATCTGTTAGTCAAACTAGATGAGACTACAAGGTTAGTTGAGACTTTTGTTGTGGAGAACACCTCATTAGAAAAAAAGGTCAAGAATCTCAAGGTTGAGCTTAGTCAAGCTAGAACTCAAATAGAGAGGATGTCTAGTGCAAAGCTTGATTAGGTTTTGAGTGCTCAAAACCCTAGTTTTGATAAGACTGGCTTAGGATATGTTGTTTTCTCCAGTCCCTCTTCTTGCACAGCTTCTGGATCAAAGACTGTCTTTGTACCCCAATCTGAGAAATGTGATAAAGGTATGAAATCCAAAACTGATTTAGGTAATTCTAAATCCTTTGTTAGACCTCATGTTTGTCACTATTGTGGTGTTTCTGGACACAGTCGTCATAATTACTTTAAGTTGTATTCTCAATAGCAAGTGTCCAAACGGTCACAGGTTTCCTCTCAAGGACCTATACCTTTGTTTGGAGAGTTATTAAAAACTTTGATCTTTTTAACTCAATTTTAGGAGAATTCTAATTCTTCTATGCCCTTTAGTAGACATACTAGGACACGTATCTTTTCATCTTCACGGCCAAAGACTCATGCTGTGTGGGTGAGAAAGGAGCTTAAGACTTAATTGTCTTTTCTGTTTGTCCTCTACTTTAATTCTTTCTATCTAAAGTAAGACTCTCCTTGCTTGATTTCTTATTTGCTTTTGAAATCATACTTTCATGCATTTGCACCTTGCCTTCATGCTTTCATGTTGTTTCTCTGTTTTTGTTTGGTTGTTTAGTCTTTATTTTGTTTGTTTTTCAATTTATATATATATATATATATATATATATATATACGCATACATAAAAATAGTGTGTGTTTGTGTACATTGGTACTTGTATACCTTGGATGACCATTGAAACAGTTTCTAAATTTTGCATCTTTTGTAGTTTAGATGAGTATCTCTATGCACAACTAAGCAAGTAAGTTTTGTGGCTCATGTTTGTGATGAGTAAGATTAAGTAATTTCTTGTACTTAACACTCATATCACTCTTTTTAACGATAAGGACTAAAAAATTCTAAGAGAAAGAAATAAATAACCATCTCACCACTAAAACCCACTAATCATGAATAACATCTGTATGCTTTGACATAGTAAAATTATGATGTTTAAGCTTAACATAATTGGGTATTTCTTTTCTCTCTCTTATATGTCTATGCATGATATGCTCAAAAGAAAAAATATGCAAAGAAAATCAAAAGCAAAAAGAATCAAAATGGTTTTTTAATATGGCTGCAAGCATGTTTCTAGGAGATGTGAGAATTATAAGATGTACCTCGAAGGTGATAATCCCCATCAAGCAGTTATGATTGTGTGTGAGTTAAATTGATTATCTCATATCTCAAATCGTCATAACATGAGACACTTATGCACTCTTGCAATGTTTTCACACACAACACGCATATTCTTTGAGAGATGTGCAAATGTGTGCTCACTATACTGTCTTAACTTGTTTTTGAAATATAAAATTAGTTAGACTTGTTTAGTGTGTGTGTGTGTGTTTTGGATCTATGAATGCTTTGCATTTTCTTGTTGAGAGATGTTTTTGAAAGTTTCAAATGTTGATTGAATCTATGGTTGAGTAGCTTGCTTGTTGCATTTATCTCTTCGTGTTTTTCCTCTCTTTGAAAAACTGCTTTTTATCAAGCTCAACAGCTTCTCGATAAATCCTTGACAGATTCCTATCTATCGAGTCCCTTTTTCTTCTTTTCTCGATAGAAGTTATCACATACTTGATCTATCGAGGTTTCTGGACTTTGTCTCGATAGCTTCTCGATCCATCAAGAAATTTTCTATCTGGCCAATAGATTCTCAACAAATCCTTGATCCATCGAGGTTGGCTACTACTTGATAGCAGCTTGACAGCTTCTCGATCTGTCGGGATCCTCTTGCATGCATTGTTTTTCACATGTTTTGCATCTTTCTATTATCTTGTCATCCATAGCATCTTGCTTCATTACATTCATGCATTTATATGGATTCCTTGTGCCCTCTTGATCATCTTTATGTTTCTTGGATGAAACTTTATAGCTTCTTGTACCCTTTGTAAATCATGTCAAAAAGGGGGAGAAAATGTGGTTTCTTTTTAAGATTCTACTTGTTAAGAGGAGAGATACATGCCTTTGTAAAAGGGAGTTGTGTTTCATCTTGTTAGGGGGAGTGTTTACCTCCTTATTGTTTTAGGAGCTTCTTTTAGCTTCTTGTACACTAGTCTTATGACCATTTTTATATACATTGTGCTTATCTTTGATATATATATATATATATATATATATATGATGTATGTCTTCTTCACCTACCTATACATGTGTTGTTTCTTTTTTCTCTTTATACACATGTTTCTTATTATGTATGCAATCATTTATTTCTATTTCACACTAAGATGCCTTGACGAGTTTTGTTTAAAGTGTTTCAGAAAGACAAGTTGTCAAAGTCTATCATGTCATGAACTCTCTTCTTGCAAAAATTTTTAAGAGTTTGTGTTAGGATTAGATTTTATTGTATTTAATACGTGATTATGAGTTTAATGATTTATGATTTCTCTCATACTTCATTTGTTTGTTGTGGTTTTGTCACGGATTGCCAAAGGGGAAGATTGTTAGGACATATATAAGAATTGTTAGAAACATATGTTATGTAAATTGGCTAATCTTTTGACAAAACGCATTTTACTTGTATTTGGGTAAATCTAGGATGGGTTTAATATTTCAAGGAACAAGAGTTCAAGTCTAGTATTGAAGCCATGCAAGTTTGTCCAAGAAATAAGTGAAGAAGTGTTGTTCATTAAAGCTCGACAGATATATCTATTGAGGTCTCGACAGCTGCTCGACAGATACAATATCTATCGAGATCTACAAAATCTTTTCGACCTATGCTTATGTATTTGTGTAAGGTTTCTTTTTTTACAACCCTAGACATATATAAGGCTTATGTTAGAGGCCGTCACATATGAGAATACAAGAAGAACACATGCAAAAAAAAGGTGACCAAGTGCCTTATTCTCCCTTAAAGAAACTACTGCGTTTTTGCGCTTTATGGTTTTGTAACCAAGTGCTTCTTGATCTTTATTGTTGATGAAGTGAAGAACTTTGCAGCCAACAACATTCTTCTCAAGTTAGTGAGTCAGTCACGTACTGGAAGCCGTGCATCATTGGTCAGTCACATACTGGGATCTGTGCAAAAGGGTGGTGTTCATATATTGAAGAGTTCAGAGGTTCTGAAGCAGTAGAAAGTTTCTGCTGTAAGTTCATCTACGGAGATTGTAGAGTCTAGGGACAAAAGTTTTGTACTAGATCTGAAACTTCTCTTTATTATAGTGGATTGCTTTATTATAGTGAAATTAGTTTGTTTCATTGGTTTTCCTAGGTCATCATAGCTTATCTTATTTACTTTTCCACTGTGCATGATATTGACATGATATTGATGTTTGTTTGTTTTAATAAGATTTATTCATAATAAATCTAATTAACAATTTTGGTTTAAAACTTGTTAATTCTATCAATCGGGGTCTAAATTTCCCAACATATTTGACTTGATAGATTTTGATTAGTGCAATATCACTTTCACTCAGATCACCGTTGCATTACTTTTGTTATATACCAATCACAACCCACTATCTTAACATTTGTAAACTATTTATTGTCTTTAACTATATTACCTCCTTAATTACCGTTTTGGTTTTAGAAGTTTTAATGAAAAGAAATGCAAAAGAAAGTGGTAGAAGTATTACAAATCCGAACCCTCCAAATTTGTATGTGGGTCCAGATATGGTAAAGCCTTTGCAGTATTTTGCAAGGAACAACTTGGCCAAAGGATATTCAAGAAAGGCAGCAGCTATTTCTTTGCTTCTAAGGGCTTGAACATAAGCTTCAGGTAAGGTAAAAGCCTTGATGTTGTCAGGCTTGAAATGTAACACATCTGCCAAATATTGTGAAACAAAGGATCCATTGCGATGTCCAACCATTGCATTGCTATTTTCCAGTGCCTCAACATCGGCTATAGTAGGTTCAAGCTGTTGGAAAGTGAGCATGCTGGTGAGGTTAGCTGTATAAGTCTGCATTATGACTAGTGCCACAAACACCCACACCACCATTGTCATTCGTGACAAATTGCTATGTATACTTTCCCCTTTGTCATTCAAATCAATTAAAGTAATGTAACTTGCATTAGTTATATATCTTGAGGTTAATATTAAAGATAAAATCTTATTCAAAGTTGCAAAAAATGGGGAAAATTATGGTACCATGTATAGAGAAAAGTGTTCCGAAGGCCAGCCACATTAAGGTTCCCAATTGGTTTAGTATAGAGCCCTTAAGTTCGGGATTATTATTTCCCTCTATAAACCATATAACAAAACCGTTGTAGACATTTATTGTCACTATCAGAACCCACATGGCCTTTGTGAACGGCTTCACGAATAGCCAAGCTCTATCGGATGCTTTTGATTGAACAGGAACTATCATTACCAGTCCTGACTCAGTATAGGGGTGTGTAAATTCTGCATGTTAATGTTGCTTGGCCATGACTGCTATGTCACCAACTACTGTATCAAAATTCTACTCCAAGGCATAAACAATTCCATGATTAGAAATGCACGTGTGATAACCTGAATTATGTGGAACAGATTAGATGAATGTGTTCTGTGGGCATCTGTGAAGCACGGATACGGCGCTAGAGGAGCCACACCCATGTCCGATGCGGCAATGCACGAGGGACGCTGCTGCCCGCGCGTCCAGCCACGTCGGGCCGTGTCATGCCACGTGGTTTTTTTTTTTTTTTTAGCTGACTCGTGCCGACTAACGTCGATGCAGCTCCGACTCGAGCTGATTCGCGCTGAATCGGGCTGACTCGGGCCAAAACCGACGAAATTGCCGAAACAGCCGATTTAGGCCGAAATTCAAAAAATTAAAAAAAAGGTGCAAAATGCACCATTTGAACTTAATAAAAAACCCTACTTCAGCTCACTTCATCCAAACACCAAACTTCAGCTCTCTCTCGCTCCGTCACTCGTCTCTTACTCTCTGTGCTCTCTGCCTCTGTCTCTGCTTAGTGCTCTTTGTCTCCCCTGTGGCTACTCGACACTCAGTCACTTCAATTCATTCTTTCTTCAGCTTTCTCTCACGCATTCTTAACTCAGGTATTGATATAAAGCTTTCAATCTTAGTTTGATCTTTGATTTGTGGTTTGTGAATCTGTGAATCTATGATTTGTGAATCTTAGTTTTCAATCTTAGTTTTATTTAGTTAATAGTTATTACTTATTACTCATTGTGATTTGTGAATTTGTTTTGTGAATTTGTGCACTTGGGTTTGATTTATTATTAATTTATTTAGTTAATACTTAATAGTTATTATTTGTAGGTTGAATTGAATCTATTGAATTTACAATGGATGAAGTTACTAGCACAAAAATTTCATCTCAAGAAGTGCCAAATGTTGAATGTCCTCTTTGGCAATATGTGACTAAAGTAGAAAAACCACTTGGTGCTACTGTTAAAAAAGGTGGAAACACATACTTTAAGTGCAACTATTGTGGTGTAGTTTATTTGGGATCCTATTCTAGGGCTAAGGCTCATTTATTAAAAATTCTTAATAAAGGTATTAAAGTATGCCCTAATGTGACATCGAGCCATAGGCTGGAAATGCAGCGAATGCATGATCAAGTTGAGAATGATAAGTTAGAGAGAGAACAGAGAAGTCAAATTCCCTTACCCCCCACCTCTCCCAGGTTGTGGGCCTATATCTATTTCCCCATTTCGAAGACAGGAAGGGAGTGATAGTACAAATCCGATTGATGGTAAGAGGAGGAAGGTAATTGGGATTTCTCCTATTGAGAAAGCATTCCAGAATAATGCTAGACATGAATTGGATAGTAGAATTGCTAAGATGTTTTGCATCGGTGGGCTTCCATTTAACTTTGCAAGGAACCCATATTATTGTAATTCCTATGCATATGTTGCTACCCATAGCATCCCAGGTTATGTTCCTCCTAGATACAATGCCTTAAGAACAACACTTTTGCAAAAAGAAAGAGCTCATATTGAAAGACTCTTGAAACCAATTAAGGACTTTTGGCTTGAAAATGGTGTAAGCATAGTTTCTGATGGATGGTCAGATCCACAAAGGAGGCCTCTTATTAATATTATGGTTGTATCAGATGGGGTTCTAGTGTTTATAATGGCAATTGATGGGTTAGGTGAGTTCAAAGACAAACATTATATTTCTGGGGTGTTGAAGGATGCTATAAAAGAGATTGGACATGAAAAATTTGTTCAAGTTATCATTGATAATGCTAATGTGATGAAGTTTGATAGAACTCTTATTGAAGGTGAGTATCCTAAAATATTTTAGACACCCCTTGTTGTCCACACTCTCAATCTAGCTTTGAAGAATATTTGTGCAGTAAAAAACACTGAAAAGAATGAAGTTACATATGAGGAATGTAGTTGAATTACACGTATTGCTGATGATGCATCCTTCATACGTGTTTTTATTATGAACCATTCAATGAGGTTGGCAATGTTTAATGAATTTTGTCCATTAAAACTGCTCCAAGTTGTTGATACTAGATTTGCTTCGATTGTTGTAATGCTGAAAAGGTTGAAGTTGATAAAAAAGATGCCTTTAAGCCATGGCTATTAGTGAGCAATGGGCTTCTTATAGGGAGGATAATGTTGGAAAAGCTCAAAAGGTGAAAGATATGATTCTAAGTGATCTTTGGTGGGATAAAGTTGATTATATCCTTGAATTCACAGCACCTATTTATGATATGTTACGAGTAGCCAATACAGATAAGTCTTATCTTCATCTTGTGTATGAGATGTGGGATTCAATGATAGAGAAAGTGAAGGCAGCAATATATCGGCATAAAGACTTGGAAGATGATGAGTATAGCTCATTTTGGAGTGTGGTGTATGATATACTCATTGATCGATGGACTAAAAATTGTACACCACTACATTGCTTGGCTCATTCTTTAAATCCTAAGTAAGTACATTTATTTTCTATTTTCCTTAGTTCCCCCTTCTAGTAAAACACACGTTTCATCTATATTTGTTTTTTAATCTTTAACTAGGTATTACTCCATTGAATGGCTTTCGGAGAATCCAAAATGCATCTCTCCACATCAGGATAATGAAATTTCTATGGAAATGAGCAGGTGTTTGGATTGATACTTTGAAAATGAGAATGAATTAAAGGTGGTGAAGTTTGAGTTTGCTGCATTTTCAGGAGGGAGGTTTCCTTCACCAAATGCCTTGACAAATAGGTGGGCCTTACTCCTTTTGGTTTGGTGGCAATACCATGGCTCCGCATTTCCAACTCTTCAATCCCTTGCCTTTAAACTTCTTGGACAACCTTGTTCATCCTCATGTGCTGAGAGGAATTGGAGCACATACAAATTCATTCATTCCTTAAAAAGAAAGAAAATGGCTCTTGCACGCGCTGAGGATTTGGTATATGTGCATTCTAATTTTCGACTCTTGTCAAGGCGCAATGAGGAGTACGTAAGTACAACAACAAAGATGTGGGATATTGCAGGAGACTCTTGGAATGAGAGCGACATACATGAAGGAGCTGAAATTCTTGAGAATGCAACCCTTACACTTGATGAGCCAGAGTTGGAGGCCATGGTTATTGGGAATGCTAGCACTAGTGTTACTACTAGTGAAAGTGAAGTTCGAAGTGAAGCTATTGATCTTGATGATGATGATGTTGGTGTTTAATTGTCTTGTTGATTATCTTTTATTTTGTTTTAGTTTCAAACTTGTGAGTTGTATTCTAATTTTTGAACATCATGGAATGTTTTAGTTTCAATCTTGTGGGTTGTATTTAATTTATGAATATCATGTTTTAGTTATTATCTACTATTGCTCTTAAATTTGGTATATGTTTGTATAATGTGAAAAAGTATGCTTAGCAATATATTAAAAATATAAATAAAAATATTTTTAATAATTTTTTAATTGCTGAGTCCTGCCGCACCTGCACCCACCTTTTTCAAAAATTGCCGAGTCCCACACCCGCACTCGCACCCACACCCGAGTCCCGAAACGCACCAGTGCTTCATAGGTGGGCATATGTTGAATTTCACATCTAGTGTTTATCAAGTCGAATTGAGGTTCTAATTGTAACTTAACTAGTCAGTCAAACCAACCAGCCAAGGGTTGTTACAACTGCCATGGTGGTATTGACTTAGGAATTTGGACTAAATTAGTTTGTTAGAGTTTAATATAAAAGTTTATCCAACTTCATAAAGTAGGGTGAACTTAGGAAGGTAGAATTGAATAATAGAAGTCAACTTAAATTATGTCATAAATAGGGTGAACTCAGGAAGGTCGAACTGAAAGGAAAGGGCTGCAAGGGTCTAGTCTAAAACTTAGGGGCTGATTGGGATCCATTTATTTTGTTGAAACTGAAAACTTTTTGCTGAAAGTACTGTAAATAAAGGTAAAAGTTAATTGAAATAGGGGCTCATAAATAATAGCAAAAATAAGCTGAATAGTAAAATAAGCTGACTTTTTAAGCTGGAGCCAAACACACTTTTCCATCAGAGGTGATCCATACATAGTCCTTTTCCATCATTTTCATTCTTTTTGCCATTTCAAATAGCCTCTCGGCCAAACTCAATGACAAATGTACCACAAAGACTCTACATTGCCCTTCTTTAAGCCTCTGAAGCTCTAGAGACAATGAAGAAGAAGCAAAAGGTGGAAGTGCTAGAAGTTGACTTATTTCTGCACCAACTTCACGCATGGCATTGGAGAGATGATGTAAGACTGCTTTAGTTGAAGAATCTCTATCTTCATATATAATAGTGACTTGCTGCCATTCCAAAGACAGAATAATAGCAGCTACGGCTTTCATCGTCATAAATTGGTTGGGTGATGCTTGCACCAGGAAGGGCCACCGCTGTGCTGCCCATGTTGGAGTAGTATCAGCTAAAGAAATAACTGGGATGTGATTTTGGCTGCTAACCTCGGCAACTAAAGAGATCTCTTCCCATGTTCGTGGTCCTAAAATGGCTTGCACTTGTTTTGTGAGTATAAGATCCATAGCTGCAAATTGATTAAACAAATGGTATTACAAACACAGAGAACTACTTAATACTTATTCATTATCTCTCTCTCTCTCTCTCTAGGGAAGTTTAGATCCAAAATATACTTACTAGTAGTGGTCCTAGCTAAAGTAGTGCTCTTTGTTAATATGAATTTGAACAGTCAATCTCTCAATTAGGCATCATTATCACATATTAGTGTATTCAATACAACGTTATTTAAAATTGTGGCACTCTGGCCACCACACACCTTTGGTGCGATGGTTACTTCACAAATATAAGTGTTTGTCATTTAATTATAAAATGATACAGTTTATATATTACAAATTTATTAGTGTATTTAACACAACGTTATTTAAAATTGTGACACTCTGGTCAACGCACACCTTTGGTGCGATGGTTACTTCACAAATATAAGTGCTTGTAGGGTTTGAGAGGTAAGGGTCAGGATTCAAGTTTCTAGGAGAGAATTTCATGTAAGATCTAAGTATTATAAATTGTATTTTAAATTAGCATATTTGTATTTTGTAGATCATATTTTTCTCTACACATTTTTTACATGAACTTTTGTATTTTCTATATGCGATTTTGTAATTAGTTAGAAATAATAGTTTGTTAGAGATATTTTCTTAGGCCACTACTTGTATATATAAGAGTGCTTAGTAACGTAATTTACACACGTCAATAATTAATATATATGGTCAATATCAATATCAAACACGAAGGCTCTGTCTTTTGCGTTTGAGCTGGGTTCCCGAAGAGCCAATCCTGAAGGTGATTCTCTTGGACTGATTCAAGCATTGAAGACAGAGGAGCATAGCTTATCACCAACGGGTTTGCTGATAGAAGATGTGAAGATGTTTGCTAATAATTATGCAAGATTGTTGTATTATCACATTAAGAGAAACGGCAATAGGTTAGCTCATAGTTTGACGAAAAATGCGTTACGCATACCAGATTTTAAAGTATGGATGGAAGATGTTCCATCGCATTTTGTTTCGATTTTACGAGTGGATGAAGTTGATTTACATTTATAAAATCAATCAATTTCTTTCTCCAAAAAAAAAAAAAAAAAAATTACTCTCTCAATTAAGATATCAATTTAGCATCCCTAGAGTCGGCATGATTAATGTGCATTCAATCCAAATAAGCTATAGAGTGCAAGAAATGAAACCGTGGAGGTAACATGTATGTATATTTTTTTAGAAATAATTACAATATACTACTAACTTTATAGTTCGAATTCTTTCTCTTCTAAATCTTCAAATACTTTGGGCATGAGAATGTGCCAATTCAATTATAAGACCCTTCTCTCTCAGGAAAAAAAAAAAAAAAAAAAACCCTCAAAACCCTTAGCCTCTTTTCTTGATTTGCTTTAATAAGACTTCAGAAAGTCAGCCTCACGTTATTATGTTTCGCCGCATCAATGGCTAAAAGAAATTTGGAAAACGAGAAAATTCCTGACAATAGGATCATAATAGCCTTAGGATGTAGATCTTAAATTATAATATTAGCAGCAAAGCAATCAGATTTTTGTCGAACTACTTATTTATAGCATTTTTCATGCTAACTTTGTCAAAAAATGCAACCAAGCACGACAAATTTAGGATTGGTAGATTGTTCATACAACTGGAATTTCGTTGTAAACATTCATGCAGCTTACACCCATGTGAGGACAAGATAAGTAGAAACTGGAATCCATAAAAAGGGATCAGAAGTCAGAACAAGATGTCAATTCCTAGATTGCACAATCAGTGGGTTTTTTTTTTTATTTTTAAATAAATTCTTTTTCGAGCTCTTGGATGTGTACTGTCTTGTACTGTTTTGTTTTAAAGTACTTTAATCAACTATATCTATATGTTCAGCATGGATAAAATTCAAAACCATTGATTTATATATGTTAAGCAGCTGATTTGCAAAACCATCGAAGCAATAACATTTTGATCTGCAAAGCATGAAATTCGTGGGAAATGTTGGTCCATTCCTGTACTTACACGCGTCCATCCACTATTGAAAGTTATGAAAAGTTGTAATCTTTGGCCGGAGTTAGTGAAGGATCATAATACAATAAATTTTATTCTATTTTGGTTCCTTAAAAATTACCTAATATTTTATTTGTGACTTAATTTCTTGGAAAATATTTATAGTGTACTTGACCCTTATCAAATTTAAGAAAAATATAAGGTTAAATTACAAATTGCTCTCTACAACTTTATTAAAATTCAATCATATAATTTCAATCTCAAGTAATTCAAAATCAAATATTATTGTGGCCCATGGTAAAAATTTTAGAGGGATTTAAGCTTACAATCCCAAGGTAAACAATATCCACTAGAATATAATGAAAGTTTGTACAACAAACTTAATCTGAAATTTACTACTACTTTATATTTGTTAACTTGACCACACACAACGCAGAATTCTCAAACTCTTCTATTTTGGATCTTGTTGCATATAAACCCTTATTCACAACTCTTAAAAACCGCTTTAAGGTTTAAACTAGTAACTTTGAGGTAAACTAGATAATAAAAACTTTTAATTTCATTCACTAGATCTTTAATATGGAAGTAGATCTCTGGTTGATATTTTAAGAAAAAATGGAAAATTCTAAGATTTGTGTATAGTAACACGACTCTCAAGGAGTCTTGAAAAACATGCTCTAGTGTTAATTTTATACTTGTCTTGTAATTCATGAAATTCTAGTTCAAATGATTGAAGAAAAACAAATTAATAAACCAAATTTGCACGAATCTTGATCAGTTGAGATTTTGCTTCAATTGATTGAGTTAAACATAACTCAATGGGTCGAACTTGAATTAAGTTGCAGTTGAAATTCTAGTTTTCTTGGGTCTTTTATAGCTTGAATTTTGACTTGTCTTGCACTTGAAAATACCTTCAATACAAACTCAGGACACACTAAGATTTCAAAAGTTTACACAAAGCCATAGTTTGCCAATCTAGTCCTATAGACCTAATAGTTTTTTTTTTTTTGGTGAGAGCCTTTGTGTCATCATTGTAATATCCCTAGTTTTTAAGTGAAATTTGTTCATGTTAAACGTTTGTGGACATAAGCGTAGGTCTTGCCAAACCACATAAATTGTATTGTTGTTTGTGTGTATGCTTATTAATTTATTTTTCTTCACTATTCTTGGTTTGAATCATGGGCAAAACCTTATCATATTGTTATTTTAATACATTCAATTCCCTGAGACCTAAACTTGCTCTTGTGGAAATGCACCTCTTTGGGATGAAGTAATTGTAGAATATGGCTTGAATTAGGAGTTCGACTCCATGTTAGATTTGGATAAGGAAGGAATTTTATTCCTTTTGGGTTACTGTTGTTTGAAGTTATATCAAGTTTTATTAAAGTCTTGTCTACCACTTGATTTTGAGTTCTATTTGGAATAGGAGTGATTCTCCTTTTGTGTGTGGAAAAGAAGTTTAGTCCTTCTTGGTTTTATATATACTAGCCAACTCAAGTCTCCTATATAAACATAGTGCTACTACGGAAAATTAGAGAGAGAGAGAGAGAGAGAGAGAGAGAGAGGAGAGTGTGTGTGAGAAAAAAGCTTTCTCTTCGTTTGGTTATTTTATTTTTGTGGGTTGCAATTTGAAATAGTGAGAGAAGTTTGTAACCGCTTGGTTTTGGTTTTGCGGTTTGGTGATTTGCTCTCTCTTGGTGCATTGCAACTTTTGGATTTGATTTGTAGCTCTCTCTTTGGTTTGTGCACAATTGGAATTTGGTATTTGGTATTCGTATTTAGTATTTGTGCCTTTGGTTCTTTGGTTCGTATTTGGTTCTTTGATTTTGTATTTGTGAGAGGGAGTTATTTGGGTGTATTTGTGAGAGGGTTTGTGAAAGTGCCTCTACACCAATTTGTATTATCCCAAATTTGATATAGTGAAACTTGCTCATCATCACCTGTGGATGTAGGCTATTGCCGAACCACGTAAATCTTGGTGTTTTGTGTCAATTTTCTTTTGGAATAATTTTCTTCATTTCTATTGTTTGTTTGGAGATCTTTTTTCAGCCTAAAATATTTTCACAATCAATCTTAATTTTTTGAGCTTCCGCTATTTTACAACAAATTGGTATCAAAGCCAAGGTTTGCTACCTAGGCGTTTGGATTTGTTCTCTTTGGAGATTGGTTTGTGAATTTGATTTTTAGGGAGAAAGATGTCGGGTGATTCTCTACAAAATCTTCAACGGATTCCTTTGGAAAAGCTTTGTCAGAATCTTCTGCAAAACCTTTGGCAGTTAGGACGATGGTTTCTAATGCCAAATTTGAAGTAGAGAAATTTGATGGAACGAATAACTTTAGCATTTGGCAATGCGAAGTTATGGATATCTTGGTCCAACAAGAGTTGGATATTACTTTGGAAGACAAACTTGAATGAATGTCAGACAAGGATTAGGAAAAGATTAATAGACAAGCCTGTCACACTATTTATTTGTGTTTGGCCAAAAATGTTAATTTTGGTGGTGACATGGTGATTAAACCTTTGCACAAGTTCAAGCGTTGCTTGGACTTGTATGGTATTTGCAATTTGAATTAGCCCATAGGGGCTTTGGTGGTGGCGACGGAGAAATTTCGTTTGTGGTGATATGCACTTTGATTTGGACTCTTATTTGGATTTGGCACCATCTTTAGGTGCATTTGGCGTCCATTGGCGTATTTGGAAGTGGTTTTTGATAATTTACACTTTGTTTGTTTGAAAACTCTATTTTATTGAGTGCTTTGCATTTGTGGTTTGGGAGATGTCTTGTCAAGGTGGAGACTTGTTAAGGATTTGTATTTGGTGGTTTGCAAATTTCGTTTGTGAGGCTTGATGGAATTCAAGCCAAGGTGAAGATTTGTAGAATATGGCTTGAATTAGGAGTTCGACTCCTTGTTGGATTTGGATAAGGAAGTAATTTTATTCCTTTTGGGTTTTTGTTGTTTGAAGTTATCAAGTTTTATTAAAAGTCTTGTCTACCACTTGATTTCGAGTTCTATTTGGAATAGGAGTGATTCTCCTTTTGTGTGTGGAAAAGAAGTCTATTCCTTCTTGGTTTTGGATATACTAGCGGACTCAAGTCTCCTATATAAGCATAGTGCTACTACAGAAAATTAGAGAGAGAGAGAGAGAGAGAGAGAGAGAGGAGTGAGTGTGTGTGAGAAAAAGGCTTTCTCTTTGTTTGGTTATTTGATATTTGTGGGTTGCAATTTAGAATAGTGAGAGAAGTTTGTTACCGCTTGATTTTGGTTTTGCAGTTTGGTGATTTGCTCTCTCTTGATGCGTTGCAACTTTTGGATTTGATTTGTGGCTCTCTCTTTGGTTTGTGTGCAATTGGTGTTTGGTATTCGTATTTAGTATTTGTGAACCTTTAGTTCTTTGGTACGTATTTGGTTCTTTGATTTTGTATTTGTGAGAGGGAGTTATTTGGGTGTATTTGGGATTTGGGTTTGTGAGAGTGCCTCTACACCAATTTGTATTATCCCAAATTTGATATAGTGAAACTTGTTTATCATCGCTTGTGGATGTAAGCTATTGTCGAATCACGTAAATTTTGGTGTTTTGTGTCTATTTTCTTTTGGATTAATTTTCTTCATTCTTATTGTTAGTTTAAAGATCTTTCACAAGCTTAAAATATTTTCACAATCAATCTTGGTAATTTGAGTTTCCGCTATTTTACAACAGTAATAATTATAGTAGTATTTGTGTGCCAAGATTTTCTTCTTGATGTTTGTATGTCCCTAGCTTTAACTAGAGAAAAGCTATGGAACTCCAGTTGATTTTTGAATTATTAGAAGATATTGTACTTGGTCCTGTCGATTTCTATGCACAGTTGCACACTAAAGGGTTTCTGTTGTTCTTCTATGCACAGTAGAGGATTTTACACGTAAATTTCGTTGTTGTGTTCTTAGGGACTATTACAAATTTATTTTTTATGTTGGTTATTGTGATTGGGTTATTTCTACGAAATTTTCTATATTGAATTTACAAAGGCTTATTTCCATGAAAGTGCCTCTATTTGAATTTACAGGAGGGAAAAAATGGGAAATTAATTATTTCCCTCAAACACAAAGCTATTTCCCTCAAACACAAAGCAGCACTTGTACAATAGTCTTAATTTTGTTCTGTCTAAATTTAACATAGAACTTCATTTGATTTACATAAAGAGATTTCTTTCGGATCAATTTCTCTAAATGCCTATAGCCATAAAGCTTTCTATACTCGATTCTGTGGATCAAATGTGTTAGGAGAATTACATGCACTCTCAGCAACATTGCTGACTTTTCGCGAGAATCGTTGCTTTTGACACCTCCAGTGTCTCATTGCAGCCTTCATTAGCCTCCACATGATTTTGCGACGAAGCATAGATTTATCCAAACAAAAAATGTAGACTAAAAGAGCAACAGTTGATGTGCCCCCAGATAATATGAAGAGTACTAAAAAACTGTTGGGGCTAAGACTAGGAGTTTCTTTGTCTGGTTCTACGTCTTCACACTTAGCGGCTGCAATCATGATGTTCTCTAATTCACGTAGCTGGCCGCTTTCAGATACCTTAAGTAGTGCTTCAGTTATGCTGGAAACCAATGGGGAACCCTTTGGAAAAGCCTGAGGCATTCAGAGAACATAAAAGTGTAATTAATCAAAACTAACCTTTTTGTATTGAGAAGATATTCAAAAGAAAGTATTAGAAGAATTACAAATCCAAACCCTCCAACTTTGTATGTTGGCCCAGCTATAGTGAAGCCCTTGCAGTATTTTGCTAGGAATAAATTGGCAAGAGGAACTTCAAGAAAGGCAGCTGCTATTTCTTGGGTTTCGAGAGCTTGAGCAAAAGCTTCAATTGAGGTAAAATTCTTGATGTTGTTAGCATTGAAATGTAACACATCCACCAAATATTTCGACAGAAAGGATCCGGTACAATGTCCAATTATAGCATTGCTACTTTTTAGTGCCTCAACATCTGTTACAGTAGGTCCAAGGTTCTGGACAGTAAGCATGCTGGTGAGGTTTGCTGTGTAAGTCTGCATAATGATAAGTGCTACAAACAACCACACCACCATTGTCATCCGTGACAAATTGCTATGTAACCTTCCCCCTTTTCCAATCAAATCAATTAAAGTGATGTTAGGACTTTGCTGCATAATCTATTTCAAGACAAGATTATTTGACACAACCAAAAGAAACGAGAATTCTGTTACCATTTATAGAGAAGAGTGTGTTGAGGGCCAACCAAATTAACATTCCCATTTGATTCAGCACGGAGCCTTTCAGTTCAGGGCAATTATTTCGCTCTAACAACCATATAACAAAGCCGTTATAGAGATTTATTACTGCTGTCAAAATCCACATGGCCATTGTGAAAGGCTTCATGAATAACCAAGCTCTATTGGATGTTTTAGATATAACAGGAACTATCATAACCAGTCCTGACTCGGTGTAGGGGTGTGCGAATTCTGCATGCTGATATCGCCTGGCTACTATTGTTACATCACCAACAACAGCGTCAAAAATCTGGTCCGTTGCAAACACAAGTTTAAAGAAATCAGTGTACAGATTAAATCAGAGTCTTATGAGAAAAGAGATATCAATATAGTGATCTTGAGAGAAAGAGAGGGCAGTCTAAAGTCTTCCTGGGCACTATAACATAAACTGTCTCTCAGGACAGCTGCCATGGGAGAACCTTGGTTAATTAAATCTGAAAAAATTAGTTTATTATGAGATCAGCATGAAAGTTTATTCAAGTTAATCTCAAACATATAAAGTAGGGCTATAAGGAAGGTCCACCAGGCCAAATTCAATGAAAATATTCTTCTCACAAAACTCTTATCTACAAATTGAAATTAATTTAGTCATAGTCTAAATGAAAGTGAATCTCATACCTTCAAATGAATTTGCTCCACTAAATCATTGTATGTTCCATTAAAGGGAAAGAACTTGTATGGTAAATAGAATGGCAGCTGTTCTAAAGTTTCTTTGAAGACATCAATTGCAAATCCAGTAAAAGATATATTGCTTTCAGATTGATCATTTTTGACACTAACATACTCTTTGAAAAGGGATCCAACAGGTACACCAATTCTCAGTGGGTTGGACCTTATTGGCAGAGTCCATCCACTTGGAGTATACCAAGGTCCCCCTGGCCAAAATACTTGTCCCAGAACCCTCATGGAAGAGTTGTAAGCAGCATTTTCATTGAGATTCTCCGAAAAACCTTGTCCATCTGACCAGAATCCAAGTTCTCTATAACTCTTACCCATCACGTTGACAATCTGAAATATATTTACAGGGACTAATTTATTGTCAATGAATTCAACCTTTCCACCTAAGCCGTGAAAATCACTATGAACAACTTTTTCTAACAAAAGATGTGATACTTTCTTGCTTTCCCTCATTGCCATTGCCACTGTCCATGCAGCATCATAAGCTGTTAAAGCAAAAATATCTGGCTCATGATTATCCTCTTCAGGATGTTCTGAGCTAAACCTTTTGCGAAATCTATGATGGAAATTTTGAAAGCAGCCTCCATTTTCACGAAAGTAGCTTTTGACTCCTACAATTCCTTGCATATTGGAGATGGTGGAGGCATTCATGGCATGGACAAGGCTTGTAATGGGATCAGTGGTGATCCATACATAATCCTTTTCCATCATTTTCTTTCTTTTTGCCATTTCAAATAGCCTCTCGGTTAAACTCAATGACAAATGAACCACAAAGACTCTGCATTGCCCTTCTTTAAGCCTCTCGAGATCTTTAGACAATGAAGAGGAAGCAAAAGGTGGAAGTGCTACAAGTTGGCTTATTTCTGCACCAACTTCACGCAGGGCATTGGAGAGATGAGGTAAAACCCTGAAGGCTGAAGAATCTCTATCTTCATATATAACAGTGACCCGCCGCCATTCCCAGGACTCAACAATAGCTGCCACAGCTTTCATTTGCTTAAATTCGTTAGGCGATGCTTGCAACAGGAAAGGCCACCTCTCTGGTGCCCATTTTGGAGTCGTATCAGCAAAAGAAAGAATTGGGGTGCCAGTTTCGCTTCCAATGTCAGCGACTAATGATGTCTCTTCCCATGTTTGCGGTCCTAAAATGGCTTGCACTTGTTGCGTGTTTATGAGATCCTTAGCTGCAAATTGATTAATGAAATGGTATTAGAAACAAAAACTACATATTCCTTTATATATATACTTACCAGTAGTGATGGTAGATCACATGCGTAGTAGTAAGTAAATACTTGCTGATAATATACTGAATAGTGAATTTGCGTAGTAGTAGTAAGTTTGCCAGAGGAGTTGTCTCTGTTTTTAATAGTGTGTAGACTTGCTGTCTTTTTTGTAATATGAAATTATTGAATTCTCAAAAAAAAAAAAAAAAAAATTGCTGATAATATACTAAGGGATCGTTTGGGATTCGCTTATTTTGTTGAAATTGAAAATTTTTTGCTAAAAATATTATAAATAAAGGTAAAAGTTAGTTGGAATAGTAGAGTGAGACTCATGAATAGTATTAAAAAGTGTAACAGGAGTTAGAAATAGTAGTAAAAAATAAACTAAATAGTAAAATAAGTTAGCAAAAATTATTTTTGCCAAACGAACACTGAAATTGAATACTGAACTTCTCAATTAGGCAACCTTACCATGCGTCTACCGTGCAATAATATATGAAGTGTAACTGGTTCAAATCAATTTGTCATGTCCAGGGAAATTAAGAATGAAAGAAAAAGAGTAAAAGCAGAGAATTTATCACTTGCAAAAACGATTGAGTAAGTAAAATTCAACTAAATTTCTTGACGTGCTCTACTTTATATATACACTGCTCTGTTTTTTTTTTTTTTTTTTGAATTTGAATTTGAATCCTACACTTCTCTGTTTCAACCAAAAAAAAATAAAAAATTAATGGTGTGCTTCATTTATTGTTAATCACCCAGATACTCCTCCCCTCCCCCCTGAAGCAAAGACATCATGGTTTCACCTTCAGAGTGTGATAAAGAGCACAATCGTTTTCTATCACTTCTGAATTAGTACACAATTAACCATTACATAAATCCATTTGATATGGTCTTCTCTTGCTTAAACTAACTTTAGCGAGACTTTTCCTCAAATTAACAAATGCTCACATGCATTAAAAATTGTTTCAATCATGCTTATAATCTGGTGCCTGAGAGCTCATTTATGCATAAGATTCTGATATCATGCTTTTATTTAGCACTATGATAATAAAACAAGTATTTGTAAGTTATAAGTTAATTATGAGTTATATTCAGGCAAATAAAAAAGGAAGACAAGGAACAAGCCGTTATTAATGTTAGTTGGATAAAAGTTTACTTCAAACATTAGGTATTAGTTCATAAAATCATCAATGTGTTAAATTACATTACTAAATAAATATTTCAAATAAGTATGTTTACAATACTATTAAATAAATTAGGTGACTAAAGTACTTGTGAGTAGTCTTTTAAGTGCCACCAAGTGAGTTGGAAAATTCTATCCATAGCTGAATTCATTATTATTAAGGTTACTTAGATACCAAAATTTTGTCAAAGGAGCTAGTTATATTGGAGACGATAGTTTCATATACGAAAATAAGGTTTAGATAACTCAGTAAGGAGAAAGTATATGGGTAGTTACCTTCAAGAGCTGCCTGAATGGGCTGCCTTTGAGAGTCCCTTATGTGCAGAACCAAACTTTGGTTGAACTTAACATAGAAATCTTCCAGTGCCATCTTTATTGCTACACTTTCTTCTTTACCAATACGAGAACTATTATCTACAATTGCGCCTATAACGCCCATAACGTTGTCATTTCCTGCCGAGTTAGTACTTCCATTAACTCTTGCCTTCTGAGTAAATATGAAAACAAAGACCAAGAAAGACCACAGAGGACCAAGCTTGCCCATTCCGTGTAGAGAGGCAAACTGTTTGAGCTATTGCTCCCCTTAATGGATGCATACAAAAGTGCTATTTAGGGTGCGAGATAACTCTCTCTAAGGAACTCGGCAAAAACTTCAGGAGAAGGGATGCCTCCTCAATTTTTTATTCAGAAAAGTTTAAGATGGGCCGAATTGCTTGCATGTTGCAAGCTGTAACTCTCAAGTTTTTAATTCCAACATAATGATTTTGTTCCACAATGATAATATATAGTAGTAGTTTAGTACTCCCTGGATTATTAGAGCCTAATATGCACTACAGTACATATTATTTTAGAGTGCAAGAAGAGAAGAGCAACACGGAATACAAAAGTTAGAATGCATTCTTTATAAAATGACTTGTGGCAGATAGCAAGGATTGGAGGATGTTTAAGTTTCGCGGTACCTGACCAAAAGAAATTGATTTGAAAAGAGAACAAGAAGAGACTATTCCTGGTCTAGGACTCTCTTTTCTTTTTCTTTTTCTTTTTTCTTTTTTATTTATTTATTTTTTTGTTTCTGGTCAAGAACTCGGGGGATCTTCGACTATTATATGAGAAGCTAAAGTAATATAATAATATCATTTCTTAGTTCTTTGCTAAACAAGAGTGCAACCAAGCACGGAAGTGTTACGATTGGTAGTAGGGACTGGGGAGAAAAAGCCACTAGAATTTCCTTTCAATATTCATGCAGTTTCCACGCGAGGACTAAATATGGTGTTTTGAAAATTTGATTTGGAATCATTCAAGAGTGTTTTGAATTCTTATCATGCATCACTCCCCTTTCATGCAGTATAATAAAAAAACATTTAAAATATGAGAAATTATTATCTTTATAAAATTTTTGAGTATTCAAAATTTTCCTAGTTTGCTATAAACATGTATAAAAAAAAAACCATTATTTTATTGAATTTTTTTTTTTTATAAAAAAATTCTCTTATTCCTTTTAGTATTATTATCACTAGTCCAAACATTGAATAACTCCATAATTTTTGTTTAAATTTTGAATTCAAATCAAATATTTGACAATAATTAGAAATTTAACAACAACAATGAAAGACTTAACGTGTACATGGTGTGAAGTAGTGTAAATCAAAGAGGAGTTTGAAACAATAATTTCTCATGATATGCTAAACTGAATTCACGGGAAATGTTGGTCAACTCCTGTATTGTAAACCCGTATATTTATAGCAAAACTGGTAATTTGCCCAAGTCAGTTCCAGAAAGTTGAGAATTAATCTCGATACTAGAATCTTTACTATAATTTGATTCTTTCAACATTAAAATTTTGTTTGAGGCAAACGCTTGTAATTTCCACATCTTGGCTTTTGTTTTAGCTAATTACCATAGCTTGTCCTATTGAAGTTAATGAGATGTGTACAGCTAAAGAATGCGGAAACCTCAAAGTATTTTCACTGCTTTAAAACTAACTAATTAAGAGTCTAAGAACTTAAAAAAAATTAAAAAAAAAAGAAAAAAAAAAAGAAAGAAAGATAGTCTCAACCTATGAGGTTCATTCTTGATGATAGCTCTTTATTATCATACTAAAACACTAATTAGTTTTTGGTGTAAATAGAGAATGAATCTCAAATCTCTCATTTAACCATAAAAAACTTTACCAGTTGAGTTAACTATAACCAACAATTAAGAGCTTAAGACTAAACTGTCTAGGTCCTAGAACTAGGAATACAACCATTTTCTCTCTTTAAAAAGAGCTCATTCGCATAAAACAATATAAGACTTAGATAAACTTTCACGGGAATTCTACAGTTGGATAAAATTTCATAAACATTTTCACAAGTGAACAAGCTCAGGCGTCAACCATAGATCAAAATAAAATAAAATAAAATAAAGGCAAATACCATTTTTGGTCACTACATTTTGGTAGTATTTAATTTAATCTATATTATTTTTAACTTATAATTAATATGGACGCTAACATGATTAATAAAATAATAATTAAATTTTTGAATAAATATTTAAAAATTTCATGTTAGCATTTAAATTTAAAGATGAATGATTGAGTATTCTGTAATGAGTAAAGATTTTTAGATATCAAATAGTAAATATTTACTAAGATAATCTGGTTACAGTATAGTTAAAATCATAGATTTAAAATTGTAGACATGTGTGAGAAACATTCACAAGTGTGAAAATAGTGAAGTCAAAGTATCAAATTAACATAAATTATAAATGCTTAGACTTATTTTTTAACAATTTATGTCCAAAATAAACGACTTTTCAAAATAAATCATGATATTTCCTAGAGTATGTGTTGCTTAACAATGATATGATATTCATAAAAAAAACCATGTATAAATAAGTAAACAATTAAACTTTAATATATATCTCAAATTGAAATAGAGTGTCAACCACAATTGACAATAGATTATAAAATTAATTTTCAAGATTGTCAATTTCTTATATGTTTTTATTATTTGTCAAATGAATTATCCAATAAGTCATTTGTAATTTTGTTTTATATTTTGAGATGTTGATATTGTGTTGAAATAAAACTTGCGTATTTGTTTTACTTATCTTTGTGTTATTTTGTTTTAGATAGCAATGTTAGGATTTGTATAATTTTAAAATTATTGAATAAATATTAATAAGTGTAATTCATTCTTGATATAAGTGTGAATTCAGCGTAATGCATTTTACATCAAGTAATTTGTTGCATGACTTTCTAAATGACAAATACATATTATTTTCTTTAAAAAAAAAAAAAAAAAAATTCACGTGAAAAATACGGGTCAACCCAACTCGAAACCTGATTGACCCGAACTTGTTTTTAACTTGCTTAAAATGACTCGTTTTTGACCTGCAACCCGATTGACCTGACCTAACCCGCCCATTTTGTCATGTCTATCTGTATGAGTGAATAAGATCTGAACAAACAAAAATTTAGGTCCAAATTTGTTCATTTTAGTTGCTTAGTTTGTTCTGATCTAAGTTCAAATCTACGTATGTTTAGTTGATGGGTTGATTTTTGTGTTAGAGATTGGTAAATTTGATTTGTGTTTGATTGCAAAGAAAGTGCAAGAAAAAAAAATATTCCAACATTTTTTTAAATCTTTAAAATTGAGAATGTAAATTTATTTTTTGTAATTTCTTTTTCAATTTAAATGTTGATGTGACATTTAAAAATATTTATTATTATTTTATTAGTCACATCAACATCAAGTGTGATAGTTGTGCATGTCATGTGCCACAAAGGCATTTTCTGTTACTGAATTGATGGTAGGAACTAAATTGACTGTAATTGAAAATAAAAAAGACCAAATTTATTATGACCCCTAAATTTAAACACTAATAGTATTTTTGTCTAAAATAAATTATATCAAGACCTACCATAACTCAAAGTAAGGGTATTATAAAAACGTTATGAGATTTTGTTGCCCTAAAGTTTCTCACACCAATATATATGTACTAAGTTGTTCAATTTGCCATATGCATTTTTGCTCACCTGCTGGCTAGTCTTGGTCAAATCTAAGTGAGAATAGACTTTTATTTGGCAACGCCTTGTTTGGTTTAGAGGTCACTTAGGGGCTGTTTGGATTCATAATTTCCATAACTCAATTCTCAGTTTCCAAAACTCATAACTCAAAAATGGTGGGACCCATAGCAAAAAGGTTGTTTGGCAAACGATAACTCTGTTTCCATAACTCTGTTTCCATCACTCAATTCTCTGATTTTTTAGTTATGAGTTATGGAAACTGAAAATACATTTTGGATGTTTTCAGTTTCCATAACTCATAACTCAATGACAATATTGTAATTAAACACACATAGGGGACCCACAAACAGTACTCAACCGCAACTTTTGACCTTTGACTTTTTTTTTTCTTTCTTCTCTGGGTTGGCTATTCGGTCTGGTTTCTTCTTCTTTCTTTTTTTCTTTTTTTTTTCTTCTTCTTCTTTTTTTCTTTTTCCCCTCCTAGGTTGGCTGTTCAGTCTGGGTTTCTTTTTTTTTTTTTTTTTTTTTACTGGTTTGGTCTGTTCTGTTCTATTCTGTATTTTTTTTTCTTTAACCTAGACTCACCAAACTTAGTGAAAAAAAAAAAAAAAAAAGATGCACCGTGACAGGCATGGACCCTCCAAATAGTGTGAAAAATAGTGAGTGATGGAAACTGAGTGATGAAGGAAAACGGATGTGAAAAATTGAGTGATGAGTGATGAGTTATGAGTGATGAGTGATGAAAATTGAGTGACGGAAATTGAGTGACCAAATTTTGTTGGCCAAACAGGCTCTTATATCTCAACACTCAACACTCAAGCTGAGATTTCTATGTATTCGTGGGCTTTATTTATAGTTGGATTGGGTTAGAAATCACATGGAGAGTAGCTAGACGTTCTAACTCACGAGATGATTCACCAGACCAAGTAACTCACGAGTGGTGCATGCAGCCTACACAAGAGAAGATTAAAAAAAGGAGTTGATAGGGCTTTCGTGAGAAAACTTGCTAGACAACCTGTCCCACAAGTGGCTTTGTATTGGAGAGAAATATGTTATTTTGGATTAGTTGTTGTACCTTTCTATACCCACTATATATAGTGTAAAATTGTGATTTACAACTATGTTTTTATGTTGGCTTTAATTCTGTGTCAAATTTAATTATATTTTTGTTCAATCATTTCCTTGTATTTATGGTGGGATTTATTTGTGATGGGTTTAGTATTAAGTTGATAAAGATTACTGAAGAAGTTGATCCCGCGACTTGGTTTGCGAATGGTGTAACCCGCGAAGGTCACATGAGGAGCACATGTCAGAAGCTGAAGAGTCAGTGATTTTCGCGACTCATCTCACGACTTGGCCAACTCACAAGATGACCCGCGAAATGCATTGACAGTTGGGATTTTTAAGTGTGACTCTTATACCCATCACCCATATTATATATATCCTTATTGTACCCACAAAATTGTAAGAAGGCTATTCAAAAGAAAACCCTAGAGAGATTTCTACAACACACCCACCCTTGTTAGAGAGAGCTACTCATCCTCAATAGAGAAATCCTTGAAGTCTCTTCTCTTTTTTCTCTCCCATTGTTATACCTTAAGAGGAGATTCGTACTCTAAACATAACCCACTCCTATTTAGAGTGTAGAGAGTGTTTTGGAGCTTGGGAAAGCATTGGGGATTTGCCAAAATAAGCTGGTAAGGCTTGGCGGATGCAATCACGCAGTATTGCCCTCGCCGTAATTCTCTCTGGAAGTAGCCCCTACAACCCCTTGACTCCTGCGGACCACGTTCGAACTAAATGAGAGTAAGGCTTTCTTCTCCCCGAGGGAACGGACTGACTTCTAGGAGGGGGAAGGACCCTCGCCTAACTAACGGAGTTAGATCTGGATAACTAGTGAAGACAAGACTCCAAGAAGTCTGTTGGTAGTTAGAGTTTGGAGGGCTCAAGTATTTTGGGTAGATTAGGCTTGAAGGGTCTTTTTGGTATCCTTGTACTCCAATTTATTCACTAGTGGATCATTTTGACTTGGAGAGTTGCAGAGAGGTTTTTCGTCAAGTTTTTCGGTTTCCTCTTCAATAACACGTTTCGATGTTATCTTGTGTTTGCATCTCTCTTCCCTTACTCCTTTTGCTTTACTTTCAATTGTTGATTATGTATGCTTATGCACTAGGAAGTAGTCCCGGTTAATTGCACATTGATTACTCTTATTTTGCACTTAATTGAGCAAATTAAAAGTAATTAAACCATAATTTAAAATTGGGGTTCTAAACAAGGTATAGTGTTTTAGACTATTTGAGATTTCATATAGCATACACATCTTATTCCCATGAATTTTACCCCATGGACACCCATATTGAAGAGCTAGAGAGAGACTTAAAATCCTAGAGCTAAAACCTTCTTATTCCCTCTACCTTCTCCCTCTCATCATAAACAAATCCTTTAAAGGAAGATTAATCCAATCACAAAACATTACCTTACTTGAGTGTTGTGAGTGTTTTGGTTGCTAGGAAACATTGGAGCTTACCCATTTGTAGCAAAAAAATCTATTGAATGAAAACACATGTTTTGTCCTTTTATGTTCTTGGTTAAATTACAAATTGCAACCTCTAACTTTGTCTATAATTCAATATAGTTCTTTAACTTTATTTTTGTTTAATTCAATCTTCTAACTTTCAATTTTATTCAATTTAATCCTTCTGTTAGCCTTTGTCAAATTTCTTTTGGAAAAAAAAGCTATCCCTCTCTCTACCCAATCGTTGCCATAACATAGCCACTGTAGCGACCCATCCACAGTTGCGTGACCCAACCACCATCCAAATCATGTCATTTCCCTCCTCTTTAACATGTTTGTTCATACTTCATAATAGTAGTTGTTGTTGTTAAGGCTAAGACCCTCGATCCCAGGCCAAAATGGCCAAATACCATCTTTGGATGAAATTTTTAGCAATCTACCACTGTTTGCGAAATATTTAGTAATCTACTACCTTTTTAAAACTCAAGTTCGTGAAACTCGAGTTTAACACATGTAACTTGAGTTCCATAAAAACTGCCACAGTGGCACTCACTAACCTAGATTATTTTAATTAAAAAAGGTTACGTGAAACTCGAGTTTCTTGTAATGTGTTACTCGAGTTTATAAAACTTGAGTACCATAAAACTGCACTAAATAAAGAACTTTTACAACACTTTACAAGCACCACTATTACACCAGTACACACTAGCTTTTTATTTAATACACTCACTCACCAAATACATTTGCACACACCTGACACCTTATTTCTAGACACCTACACACTATGACTTTTAGACTTGTGATTTTTACACACTTCACTTCACCTATCCTTCACTTCATAAGTCATGCGGCATGGGCATCATCCTTGCTTTCTTTATTACACTTCACCTATCCTTCACTACACTTGCACACACTTGACTTGTGCTTTCTTTAGTCTATTTCTTTTCTTCTTTTCCTTTAGCTTTTCTTCTTCACTTTAGCGTGTCCCACACACATAAGGCCACATCAATTTTTAAAGGAACTCAAGCTTCAAGAGCTTGAGTTTCATATTATAGGGAACTCGAATTTTTTAAAACTCAAATTCCACGTGGACTTTAAATTATAAAATGCAAGATCAGCTTTTGCCACTGTGTCACTTTTTTTGGAACTTAATTTTCATAAACTTAAGTTTTATGTAGAACTCGAGTTTCAAAACAATGGTAGATTGTTAAATATTTTGCAAATAGTTGTAGATTGCTAAATATTTTAGCCAAAAATGATATTCGACCATTTTGGCCCTTAATCCGATCATCTATCTCCTCTCATGACAATGATGTATTGTTTCACAGATCTTGTAGCAATAAAATTTTACAAACCACAACCATAAGAGATTAAATTCAACAAAAATGTAGTGTAATCCAATCATAAGTTGTCACATTAGATTTGTGTAAATACAAGAATAGAGAGTAAAGGTCTGTTTGGATATTGCTTATTTGCTAAAAACTGAAAACTTATTGCTGAAAATACTGTAGCAAAATAATTTTTAAAGGTGTGAATAGTATTGTAGGACCCAAAAATACATCGGTATACACGTTTTGCTGAGTTTGGTGGTCCCATGAACAATGTCGTGAGACCCAAAAAAAGGCCAAATGTAGCTGAAATATAATTTTCGCGGTTGGCAAATGCACACTTAGTCAATTGCCTAAGGCTCCAAGTGGATGGTCCCATGATTTTGTATTAGCTAGATATGTGCATGCATGCATGGTAATTGCTTAGACTTCTAAAAATTAAAGTTCCTTTTGGATAGAACTTATTTTGCTGAAACTGAAAACTGAAAACATTGTAGCAAAATAATTTTTAAATGTGTGAATAGTACCGTGAGACTCATTTTTAATGAAAAAGTTGCTGAAAAGTGAAGTTTGTAAGACCCGTGAACAGTGCACGGATGCATTGTTCACTGCTGACTTGGTCAACAACTGCGGTTGAAACCAAAAAAAAAAGAAGGGAAAACACAGACTTAAAACGCAAACTTGTATCCAAACCCACACTAAGACTCATACATGTATAAAGTGCGTTTTAATTTCAGATATGCTAATACATAAAAGTATATTTACAGGAAGGATAAGAAAAAAAGGAAAATAATTCCCATAAAATGCGAAGCTGTGTCTTTTACAATGGCCCTAATATTTTGTTCTCTCTAAATTTAATGTAGTACTTCTGGCATTCATGAAGAGATTTATTTTGGATCCACATCTCTAGATGCCAATAGCCGTAAAGCGTTCTATACTTGATTCCGCAGTTCGAATGTGTTGGGAGAATTACTTGCATTCTCAGCAACATCACTGACCCTTCTTGAGAATCGTCGCTTTTGACTCCCCCAATGCCCCATTATAGTCCTCATTACCCTCCACATGATTTTGTGACGAAGTATTGATTTATCAACACGCAAAATGTAGACAAAAAGAGCGATGGTTGATGTGCCTCCGGATAATATGAAGAGTACTAAAAAGCTGTTGGGGCTAAGACTAGGAGTTTCTTTGTCCGGTTCTACGTCTTCACACTTAGCGGATGTAATCATGTTGTTCTCTAATTCACGTAGCTGACCACTCTCAGATACCTTAAGTAGTGCTTCAGTTATGCTAGAAAGCAATGGGGATCCCCTTGGAAATGCCTGAGGCATGCACAGAACATATAAATCTAATTAATCAAACCATATTGGTCAAAAAAGGAATGCAAAAAGAAAGTATTAGAGGAATTACAAATCCAAACCCCCCAACTTTGTATGTTGGCCCAGCTTTAGTAAAGCCCGTGCAGTATTTTGCAAGGAATAAATTGGCAAGAGGAACATCAAGAAAGGCAGCTGCCATTTCTCCATTTTTAAGAGCATGAGCATAAGCTTCAGTTGAGGAAAACGTCTTGATGTTGTTAGGGTTGAAATGTAACACTTCCACCAAATATCTCGACAGAAAGGATCCACTACAATGTCCGATTATAGCATTGCTGCTTTTTAGTGTCTCAATGTCTGTTACAGTAGGTCCAAGGTGCTGGACAGTAAGCATGCTGGTGAGGTTAGCTGTGTAAGTCTGCATAATGACGAGTGCTACAAACAACCATACCACCATTGTCATCCGTGATAAATTGCTATGTAACCTTGCTCCTTTTCCATCCAAGTCAATTAAAGTGAAGTTAGATGCATGATCTATTTCAAAACAAAAGCTTATTTGAACCAACCTAAAGAAACGAAATTTCGATTACCATTTGTAGATAAGAGTGTATTGAAGGCCAACCAAATTAACATTCCCATTTGATTCAGCACAGAGCCTTTGAGTTCTGGGCAATTATTTCGTTCTAACAACCATATAACGAAGCCATTGTAGAAATTTATTACTCCTGTCAGAATCCACATGGCCATTGTGAAAGGCTTCATGAATAACCAAGCTCTATTTGATGTTTTAGATATAACAGGAACTACCATCACAATTCCTGACTCGGTGTAGGGGTGTGTGAATTCTGCGTATTGATATCGCCCAGCCACTATTGTTACATCACCAACAACTGCATCGAAAATCTGGTCCAGTGCAAAAAAGAAAATAGTTTTATAGAATTGGTCCTTAATTTTATAAGAAATGAGATGTCATGTTGATTAAGAGGAAGAGAAGGCAGTGTTAACTGTTAAGTCTTCCATAAAAATTAGTCAAAACTATAGCGTAAACAGGTCTAACATAGTGATTTTGCACTGAACCTCCTGCTCTAATTCCATGACAAATTTCTAATTCTCCCAAAAGATTGAAATGTTAGGAAATGGTGAATCTAATCATTTAATCATTATTCTAATAGAGATGTATATTTCTTTCAAGATAGCTGCAATGATATTGAACTAGGTTTAATCAAATTTGAAAAAATTAGCTTATTATAAGATCAACATAAAATTTAATTCAAGTTAACAATTGTGAACCTAAATCATAAAAAGTAGGGCAATAAGTAAGGTCCAACAAAAAAAAATCAATTAAAATACTTCTTCTCGCCAAAATCTTATGTGCAACTTGAAATCAGTTTATTACTATTCTTAAAAAGTGATTCTCATACCTTCAATTGAATTTGCTCAACTAGAGCATTGTATGTGCCATTGAAGGGGAGGAAATTGTATGGCAAGTAGAATGGCAGCTCTTCTAAAGTTGCTTTAAAGACATCAATTGCAAATCCAGTATAAGAAATATTGCTTTCAGATTGATCATATTCCACTTTAACATACTCTTTGAAATTGGCTGCAGCAGGTACACCAATTTTCAGTGGGTTGGTGCTTGTTGGTAGAGTCCATCCTCTTGGAGTATACCAAGGTCCCCCTGGCCAAAATACTTGTCCCAGAACCTTCATGGAAGAGTTGTAAGCAGCATTTTCATTGATATGCTCCGAAAAACCATGTCCATATGACCAAAATCCGAGTTCTCTATAACTCTTACCCATCACATTGACAATCTGAAATATATTTAAAGAGACTAATTTATTGTCAATGAATTCAACCTTTCCACTTAAGCCATGAAAATCACTATGAAAAACTTTTTCTAACAAAAGAGGAGGCACTTTGTTGCTTTCCCTCATTGCTAGGGCCACAGTCCATGCAGCATCATAAGCTTGTGCAGCAAAAATATCTGGCTCATGATTATTCTCTTCAGGATGTTCTGACCTAAACCTTTTGCGAAATCTACGATGGAATTCTTTAAAGTGGCCTCCAGTTTCAGGAAAGTAGCTCTTGACTCCTAAAATTCCTTGCATATTGGAGATGGTGGTGGCATTCATGGCATGGACAAGGCTTGTAATGGGATCAGTGGTGATCCATACATAATCCCTTTCTATCATTTTCATTCTTTTTGCCATTTCAAATAGTTTTTCTGCCAAACTTAATGACAAATGAACCACAAAGACTCTATATTGCCCTTCTTTAAGCCTCGCAAGCTCTTTAGACAATGAAGAAGATGCAAAAGGTGCAAGAGCTACAAGTTGGCTTATTTCTGCACCAACTTCACGTAGGGCATTGGAGAGATGAGGTAAGACACTGGTGGCTGAAGAATCTCTATCTTCGTATATAACAGTGACCCGCTGCCATTCCCAGGACTCAACAATAGCAGCTACAGCTTTCATTTGATTAAATTCGTTGGTTGATGCTTGCAACAGGAAGGGCCACCTCTCTGCTGCCCATTTTGGAATTGTATTAGCAAAGGAAAAAATTGGGATGTCACTTTTGCTTCCAACCTCGGCAACTAATGATGTCTCTTCCCATGTTTGAGGTCCTAAAATGGCTTGCACTTGTTGTGTGTTTATGAGATCCATAGCTGCAAATTTGATTAATTAAAGGGATAATATTCTCTTACACTCTTTCATGTCTACCATTTTACACAATATTCATAATTAATGCATTGATGTACACATTTTAAAAAGAAAAAAAGAAAAGAAAAAAGAAATGTTTATGTTTAAACATGATAGTGGATATGAGAGTATCATTACCCTTGATGAAATTGAATGGGATACAAAAACTACTTGATTCTTACCCTTTTTTTTGGTTTTTGGTTTAGGTTAAAAATCTACTTACTACTAGTAGCTCGTGGTAGTAGCTCACGCGTAGTAGTAAGTACTTGTTAATTAATTTCTCAATTAGGCCTCATTACCATAGATTTACCGTACAAGAATATATGAAGTGTAACTTGTTCTTTTCAATTTTTCCAAAAAAAAAAAAAAAAAAAAAAAAATCCAGAGAAATACGGAAATCGAAAGATTAAAGCAGAGAATTTATCACTTGCACAGACGATTCAGTATTTTAAAATTCTTGTAAATTGTGTGCTTTTATGTAAACATTAAAAAAAGAAAGGAAAAAAAAGTGTGCTTCATTTATTGTTGATCTCCTTTTGAGTTTGAATCAACTTTGAACCAGAGAATGATCTTCAACTGTCACCACGGAATCAGTACTGAATAAAACATTATATAAATCCAAATGATATGGTCTTCTTTTGCTTAAGCTAATTACTTTGGTCAGTCCTTTACTCAAATTTTTCATTAAAAATTATTTCTATGATACTTATAATATGGTGCCTTTCGGAACTCATTTATGCATAAGATTCAGATATCATGCTCTAATTTAGTGCTATGATAATAAGTGGAATACTAGTTATGAGTTGTTGAGGCAAATCATTAATCTATATATATAAAAGCACGAATCTCATGATGTTTTTAAGAGTATTGTAGTTTAACTAACATCTTATAGTGTTTTCAACGAATACATTCACCCCTTATTATAATTATCAAATTAAAAATAAGTAAATAAATAAAAACATAAACCTTATGTATGAAAATATTCATCCTTAAGAATTCTTTTATTTAGCATATTTCATGTTTAAATTAAATATTTATTGTTTATTTAATCTTCCACCCTAAGAAAAGGGTTTTAACAAATTACTTATTTATATTGGATAATAAATAACTTTATGTATTTAATATTTGAATTTAATAAAATTTTTGAAGCAATATATATATATATATATATATATATATTTCGTACCCAAAAAAAAATCCCAAATTTAATAATAGTATTGTGCATAAAAAAAACGACTTGCAATTGTATAAATGTCAAGTATGTAAATTAACATGTTGGCTAATAAAATTTTAAAATAAAAGATGTTCAATATATATTATCCTATAGGTTCCCAACATGGCAACACATAATTTTATTTCACATGTTTTATTTCAAGCTACAATAGCGTAAGTTTTTGTCATGTAGTGCATTTATTGAGAAGGAAATAAAATACTCCTAATTTAACCTTCTACCTTAGCAAAAATTTTAAGAATTTTTAAAATAATTTTAACATGCTTAATTTTTTTTCAGCAAAGAATAATAGTGTTTTATTTATAAAAAAATATTAATTTTTTTCTCATGATTTTAGTTAAGTACATGCATTCATTTTTAAGTATTAATCAAATTTTTATGGTGCCCTAATTATTAACATAAAAAGGGAATTAATATTTTTTTTTAACCTAACAATAATTTGGAAGGGATTATTTAAATTTGGGGTCTTCCAAGCAATGGCACTGAGAGACATAATGGTCTTCCTAATTTATATGATTATTTTTTAAGTTTTAAATTTGACAAGAGAAAATTGATAAGGAATATGAAATTTTTACTCAAGTCAATAGCAATTATTCACTTTTCCTCTATTTTTATGATATGTCATATAAGTAATTCTCAATTCTCAAATATAATACTTACCTAATTATATATGAACAATAAAATAATTTTTTACAATATATTTTTATATCAACTTATAATAGTGTCACGCATCACATGAGATGTTAGCTAGTTAAGAAAAAGAAAGGAAGACAAGAAACAAGTGTTTGATAAGACCACTTGTTATACTCCTAGATAGTTGATGGATAAAGTTTTCCTTCAAACCATTATTAGGTGGTAGTGGATAAGACCATTGACTTGCATTAAACCATATTAATCTTTAAATATTATAAATAAGTCATATAATTATTAAATAAATTATGTAACTAAGAAAATTCAGGTGAATGGTTTTTTAAGTTACCACATACTGAATTTGAAGAATTGGAGGGAAACTCTATCCATACTGAATTCATTATTATCATGATCAGGTTGCTTGGATACCGAAATATTCTTAAACAAGCTAATTAAATTGGAGAGTGTTGTTTCATATCTGAGCATAAGGTCTAGATAATTCAGTAAAACGAAAAAAGTATGATATATTTTGTTACCTTCAAGAGCTGCCTGAATGGGCTGACCTTGAGAGTTCCTGACTTCCAGAACCAAACTTTGGTTGAACTTGTAATAGAAATCTTCCAGTGCCATCTTCATTGCTAAACGTTCTTCTTTGCCAATACGAGAACTATTATCTACAATTGCACCTATAACGCCCATAACGCTGTCATTTCCTTTTGTGTTAGTACTACCATTAATTTTTGTAGTCTGAGTAAATATGTAAACAAAGACCAAGAAACACCACAGAGGACCAAGCTTGTCCATTTCGTTCAGAGAGGACAACTATTAGAACTATTGGTCCCCTTTACTTTATATATGCGTACAAGATTGCTATTAAATATATTTTATTTAGAATACTTTTAGGTTTGGCAGAATTGCTTGCAGGTTGCAAGCTAGTATCTCTTCACCTTCTAAGTTCTAACATGATTTTGATTGCCATCATAATATATAATTAGTTTGGACAAATTACATTTTTTCACTATAAACCATAAACCCGATTACACTTAATTCTTTAAATTATTGAAATGCGTGATTGATCTTATAAAGTTATAATTATATTTCAATGTCCCTTTTACTACTATTTTGGTGTTAATTATAATGGAATTTAGCATTAAAAAACTAATTTGCCTTTCTCCAAAACATACAATTGAGGGATAAATTGGTTTTTCAATACTAAATTTAGTGAGAGTTAATAGTAGAACAAAAGGGCAAGAATTTACAGTAAAGTATTTCTAGTTTTGGAGTTAATCGTGTTTTATTTTCAATATATAGTTCAGTGCATAATTAGGATAATAGTTTGAGGTGAAAAAGTGTAGTCCTATTAGTTTAGGAAAAAATATAGAGCCACATCCTATTGTATAATAACTCTTACATGACATACTATGAGTTCATATAAGATAGTTGTGGAAAAATATGTGGTAAAGTATATTCCTAAAATTATTCTCAATTTAGTACTACCTAGATAGAGCCTAAGCGCAACGTGGAGTCCAAGTAACAAGTAAGGATTTTGAGTTTCGCGGTACCTGATGAAAAGAAATTGACTTGAAAAGAGAAGAGAAGAGCAAGATTCCTGGTGAAGGAGTGAAGGGATACCAAGCCCAGACGATATATATGCGGATTTTCAACTATTATATATATGAATATGAGAAGATAAAGTAATTTAATAATAATAATAATAATAATAGCATTTCGTACGTACTAACTAATTTGGTAGACTGCAATGCAACCAATTAAAGCACACGTAGGGGCGGGGGAGAAAAGCCACTGGAATTTCCTTGCAATATTCTTGTTAGTTTCATGCAGTTTCCGCGCAAGTACTAAATATGGAACTTTGAAATTTTGATTTGAAAATCATTCAACAAGAGAGTGACTTCTTATTATGATGCAACCCGCAGTATAAAGGCGAGGACTAAATTAAAGGGTTTTGATTATTTTACATTCAACAACACTGTACTTATGAATTCATGGGCAATAGTGTAAACCCAAATATTTTTAGTGTGGAAAATTAAAGTAAAACTACTGGTATTTTGAGTTTTGATCGAGTCAGTTAAAGAAAGTTGTGAGTTAATCTTGATACTAGAATCTTTACTACAATTTGATTCTTTCAACATTAAAATTTTACTCAAGACAAATTCTTGTAATTAATTTCCACATCTTGGCTTTTGTTTTAGTTAATTGCCATTGCTTGCCCTATTAAGGCTAATAATTGAGATGCCTGCACTTCAGCTAAAGAATGTGGAAAGTGCTAAGCATCTTCACTGCTTTTAACTAATTATGACTAAACTAGGAAAACAAGCATTTTCCAATAATAAAAATTTAAAAAAAATTATTTAAAAAAAAACAAAAACAAGGAAAACAACCATTCACATAGGCGAAAGGAGATTTAGGCCCCGTTTGGTAGAACATCTTAGTAGCATATTTCAGTTTTTAAACAACATTACACGCATTTTTACATACTTTTTTACCTACACGTATTTCAAAAAAATATAAACACATTATTCAAACTCTTCTATCAAACGGGTCCTTACTTGTCTAGTTGTTTTCTTGTTTCTTTAGCCAGTCAACATACTTACCATAATCTTAAATAAAACGTTCATCGTTAAGCCATCAATATCTATAGAAAAATTATAAGGTACATATTTCTATCAAGGAAATTACTTGGTCCAATGGTTGGACTAATAGCTTCAACAACCAAGATTGACGTATACACAACGAAAACCAGATCAGCAATTTCCAAATCCTATATTACTGACTTTTGAATATGACGCTCCTATATTATATTTAATTGTCTTACCCAAAACAGTACAAGCTGAACCACAACAACAAAATAAATAATAGCATTATTCATCCTTTTCTTTCAATTTTTTTTTATTTTTTTTTGCATCCCACTTGAACTTTGACGAACCTGCTGAATTCAAAATGTTAAACGTTTAGTCCTTGTTTACATGACGCCCGAAAGTTGCAAGAATTCTATGAGGAAATTCTTGTGATGGTTCCTACGTACCTTGCTCGTTTTGATGTTATCCGGCTTGGTATGTAGTCATAAGAAGAATAATTAGTAAGTAAGAAAATCTGTTCAGTTATTATTAATCCATTATCAAACACAAGATCATAAATTTCTGCACTCCATGTACACACACACACACACACACACATATATATATATATATATGTATGTATGTATGAAGGGTCTAACGTACCACATTCCGTACAATATGAAAGCTTTTCCTCCTTTTCACTATTTCTTATTGGCCATACTTTTGTTGATTGCGGTAAAAGCGCCCACTAACCGAAGCACTGAGATAACAAAAAACAGCCATGCTAAACGAGTTATAGGTGCCATTATAGATGGCAGTTCACGTATTGGTAAAGAACAGAAAGTAGCTTTGGAGATGGCAATGGAGGATTTCTGCGAGTTCAGCAATCAGAGTTTTCTTCTTCAAATAGAAGACTCTCACGGTGAACCCATTCGAGCAGGTCTAGCAGGTAACTCTCTCTCTCTCTCTCTCTCTCTCTCTCTCTCTATATATATATATATATGTGTGTGTGTGTGTGTGTGTGTGGGGGGGGGGGGGGGGTTGTTAAACTTGTTGCATAGAGGTTTGTTAATGAATAAGTCTAGTGCCATACATTTTAGCATAACGAATGTCACAACTCGCCATAGTTGATGGTCCATGTGAGGCCACCCCTACACCAACCACAACTAACCACATGAACGAGTTGTGGCATTTGTTATGCCAAAATGTATGGCAATAGACTTATTCTTTATTAATAGATGCTACACATCCGCGTGTGTGCACGTGTGGGGCCAGCCCTTGGGTAAGACCACTTATAGGCAATTGCCTAGGCCCTTATAGAAAAAAGCCCCAAAATTTTTTAATTAATAATAATAATTTTTTTGTAAAATATATAGGTGACTACACTCACTTCAAGAAAGTCCCAAAAATTGTGGGACAATAGAAATCAATTCAAATCATAAATAGTTTCACCCAAAAAAAAAAAAAACCATAGTTGTACAAAATTATCATTGATGATTAATTTTCCATAAAGACTAGAGATTTCAATTTTTATAAAATCAATCCTTCACACAATAGATTTCTAATATTTCAGTAGTATTTTGGTCAATTTGGTCACTTGAAACATTTTGGAAGTATTTTGGTCATTTTAGGGGTATATTGTTAATTTTGGACATTTTAGGAATATTTCGGTAATTTTAGAGACTTGAGTAAAGGGAGGGTATTTTTGCCAATTTGGTGGTTTTGGGGGATCTTTTAGTCATTTTAGACGTCATGCGAATATTTTGGTCATTCTGAAGGTTTCTAGGATAATTGTGCTCATTTTAGTGGTTTGGGGGTCTTTTGGTCATTTTCTAGCTTTTGAGAGTAGTTGGTCATTGTTGAAAGTATTTTAGTAATTTTGAACATTTTAATTGTTCAATGGTCACTTTGGACGATTTAAGGTAATTTGGTCATTTTGGACATTTCAAGGGTTTTTTCTTTTTATTATTTTTTTTTTAAATTGGGTTATTTTTTGTCATTTTTTAAGTTTTGGGGTAGTTTTGTCCTTTATGAGGTGTTGCAAATTGTAGGGACCAGATTCGAGATCCAAGCCCAAAACAATGAATTTGTAAAAATATGGGTTAGAAAAACTGGGCTTTAGTTAACTGAACAACAAGTTAGGTAGGTTTGATGTCTAAAGAATGAAAATACACGAGTGTATGTTGAAAAAAAAACATCCTTCGCCGAGGACAATGGTTTTTATATAATGCTCTTAGGTAACGTTACAAGATTGATTCTTAATTACTATAGTGTTTCTTTCCTCCTTTTTCAGATATCCTTTTTTCACTCCTTCCTTCTCATTTTATAATGTCCTTCCTTTTCATCTCCACCTCCCACGTGCATTCTAGATGGTTGGTTTAGATACTTGTCCCCTCAGCACTCCCCATAAGTCCTTATGTAGTAGTTGTTAGGCTGAAATCCACTATTCAGACATTACCTCCACATTAATGCGGTCAAAGAGTTAGTTACAGTGCATTTAATGCGGAGACAACAGCTTTCACCTAAGATATTTTGGGACTCCTTTTTATCTGATGTCTCTGCAATACTTGTCCGCTCCAACTGAATCTTCGGGATTGTCACCCTTGCTGATAAACCATCTCTTAGGACCTCGACTTTGTCTCGCCGAGGACGCCTTCATCCTCAGCACACTCTCTTGAGCTATTATGACCAAATTCCACCTTTTTATTCATCAACACAGTCTTCTCTGACGAAGACTTCTCCTCCTTGGGCAGATCCTTATTCTCGGCTTAGGCCATAGGCCCAATATACTGATAGATAATGAACTTCTGGGCCTAAGGGCCCTGCAATAGCTCCTCGAGATTCTTCTTTCTGGCTCTTCGGGAAGAAATGAGGATTTCGATGTCCCTATATTAGCTCTGTGCCCATTTCGCCCTCCCTCTGCTTATGAAGACACCTTTTTGACTACCCAAGACACACTCCTGGCGCTGCAACATTTGAGACACGTCCTCATTAAATTATTACAGCTCTTTGTCCCCTACGTTCTACGACGTGATGTGAATCCTACGGTTGAGGGCCTCGCTGGGAATTGAGTGGGAACTTTCCCACTCTCTACTCTCTCCTTCGTATAAATATCGCTTAAATCAAACCTTATTTTTACTTTTAGCATTCACTTAGCTTTAACACACATACATTGAATCTGCCAACCTTCCCATTTCATTTGTGATCTCTACAAATATCTAAAGTCTGTCTGAGGAGACCCTCCTTATATCTATAAGTCTTCACAAATCTCTACACTTTATTTTTCCATATATTTTTCTGTTTTTCATACATTTCCCCTTCTCGGCCCTCTTTTCTCCTTCCAACCTTTCAAGTTCCCTCCAAACCCTTATAGAAATGGGTAGATTTAAGTGTCTGGCAGACTCCGAGGAGGGGATAGAAAACTTTAGGGCTAGTTATAGGATCCCCCCAAGAGTAGGCATTAGGTACTATAGTGAGGGCCAATGGCACGAGGATAGGCAAGTCGGAGAGGTAGTAATTCTGATGATTGCCTTCATAGAGGGAGGGATGAAAATCCCTATGGGTGGAGTCACTAGATATTACCTTAGAGCTCATAGGTTGGCTCTTACTCAATGTGCCCCTAATATGTTTAGGATCTTAAACTCCGTGGATGCCCTTAACAAAAAGATGAGTTTAAGTCTAACCCACCATGATGTTAATTGGGTCTATAATCTTCACTGTCTAAAAGGGCAGGGGTACTACTTGAAATCAAGGTATCCCGAGGTTAGGCTCATCCAATGCCTTCTCAAATCCAACAAAGGGCTGAACAAAGATTTCCTAATCTTGTCAGAGGAGTGGAGTGATGGTCTCCCCTACCTGACGAGAGAGGGAGAACTAGGTGGGGTACTAGGTCTAGGGTGCTTATTTATAGGTCCTCTCTTTTGATTCCTTGTATTTTCATATCTGATAAAATTCTATTACCTTGATGAATTTGTAGACAAACACACTGCTGAGCCGAATCTCAACTTGGTCAACAAGGAAAGTTTAGATAAAATACTTCAGGTCGAGGTCTTTGTACATGACGATGGCCAACTGCGAGTGGCTCACATAATCTTAGGGTACAAGCTGATCTCATCTAGCTTTTAGGCATCGAAGTGCGTGATCAGAGCCAAATACCCCTGTCTTCACCACATAAGTGTAGCTGTCCCTGGTTTTCTCCTTCCCGAAGGTGCCCTCGTCCCAGAAGGCACCTTCTCCACCCAACCCGTCCGGGAAAGTGATCTTTTCATTCAATCGATCCTGGAGGGTATTCCTAGAATAGATCTTCCCTTCCAACACACAGCTGGTGCATCTGGTTCTTTTAACCTACCGATAAAAAAGAAGAAGTAGTTGAAGTACTAGAGTCCGAGGACGAATTTGAAGCCTTCAACCGACCTTTGTCCCCAGAAACTTCAACTCCTGATCTCGACCCACCATTCTCACTAATACTTGACAAAATGGGGATACAACGCAAATCAAAATCCAGCCTAATGGATTTGATAGAGTCCTAGTCGGGGAGGGACGCACCGGTGAAGACTGCCCAAACTAAGCCCCCCACTCCTCCACTTACTTTGCCCCTCCCGTCTGGACCTGCTGACCTGAAGAGGAAGAAGGAGAGCAAAGGCAAGGTGGTGGTGGATGCTAGTAAATCCCTCCCCCCTCAAGAGGACGAGGCTTAAAGGGTGGCTAAGTGGGGCAAAGTGAGGTAGAGGGGTGCCAAAAGGAGGGGCGACATCCAGGCCGAGCCCTCAGCCTGGCTCCCTGAGCCAATGCTAGATGGGGCCCCTCTATTAGCCAATGCCTCCATTAGGGACTTCCAAGAAGGAAAAGCCGGCTATGTGGCCAATGCAGTGGAGTAGGCCCTACTGCTCTCTGGGGAAATGGCTGAGCTACAGTCCATAAGGAGGCATGAGGTCTTTCTCAGCCTCAAGAGATATCTGGTCATGGTATGATCTCTTCTTTTCTTTTCCTTCTTAGTTTGCTTCCTTAACTTTCTTTTTCCAATTCTCGTTTCTCTCTTTGGCAAGTTGTTCAAGCCTTCTTCCGAGTAGAAGAGATGACCAACTACTGTCATCGGCAAATGAAGGAAGAGGGAGGAAGGCGTATCGTCACTATGGAGGCCTTTTAGGTGGCCGACAAGAGCCTCCAAGAGCTTAAGAAGAGGCTGCAATAGGAGGAAAAGGAAATAAAATACGCAACAGTCGCCCTTGAAAATGCTGAAAAGCAAGCTGAGAGCCAAAGGCTGCTATTGAGCAGTGCTAAGGACCAGCTGGCCTCCTCCAAGACTCAAATTGCTGCATTGAAAATGAAATTGAAGGAGGTTGAGAAAGCCAAGGCTTTAGCCGAGAAGGCAAAAAATGAGGCAGAGAAGGCCAAGGATGAAGTTGAGCAGCATGGGTATGATGTTGGGGTGGCCAAGACCAAGGATGCCCTTAAGGCCGAGGTCCCTACCGTATGTAGGACTTACTATTCCTTGGTATGGGATGAAGCCCTCAACCAAGCCGGGGTTGAGGCTTCTTCCGTGCTTAGGAAAGCAGAAAACGTCTACTACCCCCCAGCCATACGCCCTTTAGGCTCTTTAGACTCTAAAGCCAACCCAGCATCCTCAGAGGTAGGTGGCATTCAAGGCAGCCTACCCAAAGTTCCTCTTGCAGCCAACACTCCTTCAGAAGGGGCAGAGTAAGCTGAGGACACTTCAAAGACAGGGGAGATCAATAAGGATGTAGTTCAAGGCTCTGGCCTACCCCTAATTGCTCCAAAGGATCCCTCAAAGGAAAAAGAAACTTCACAAAGCATGGAGTTAGTATTGGCAACTCTCACCGTACCCCCAAAAGAGGATACTAAGGATAAGGCTAAAGTGTCCTCCATGGCAGCAAATACACAACCTCCCAAGGATTCAAAAGAAAAACTTGTAATAAAGATGAAGCAATAGGTTTTTTTTTTTCTTTTTCTTTTTTATCAATTGTAATCAACTTGCCTCTTTGCATTTGATCTGCCTTGTTTTAAGGCTGTTATTAATGAAAATTATGGGCATTTTCTTTCTTCTTCACTGTGACTTACATGTTGAAGTCAATATGATTTTTGTTTTATCTAACATTTAACAAAAGTAGTGATAAAATAGAATTTCTCTCACTAATCTACTCGAGTGACAAAACATTTCTCCCATTTCATATGATCTACAACAATAATGAGCGAAATTTACTAAGTCCACCATCTCGGCAAGGGATAATTCCAATTTCAAGAACATACTCTACAACATTACTTGCATATAGTTTCAAATATGCTATGTTCCTTACTTATTGGTAATTTTAGAGGAGCAAAAGGATAATCATCTCTTGAACGAATATAAGTAAGCCTATAAATGCTTTAAGTGACGCTCATGAGCATCTCATTGTGACTCTTGTTGTAGTGAAAATCATTGCCGTTTGACATGGCTTTACCTAACATTGAAGTCATCAATAAGGGATACTAACTTACCTTAAATTTGTAATCCAAGAAGTCTTCAATAACTAAGGCTTTGCCTTGACCCTTAGGAATTTGATAGAAAACGTTGATTTAACCAAAGTGTGTGGTCCAAGGATCCAGGCACGGGCAAGGTTTGGTTCAATACTTAGAACAATGATTGAAAGTTATCAATTTTCCCAAGGCATGTGGTCCAAGGATCTAGGCATGACCAAGGTTCTGCTTGATACTTAGGTAAATGTCAAGAAGTATTAATTTTCCCAAAGCAGGTGATCCGAGGGACCAGGCATAGCTAAAGTTCTGTTTAATACTTAAAACAATGATTAAAAGTTATCAATTTTCCCAAGCTATGTGGTCTAAGGATCTAGGCATGACCTAGGTTCTGTTTAATACTTAGGTAGATGTCAAGGAGTATTAATTTTTCCAAAGTAGGTGGTCTGAGGAACCAAGCATAGTTAAGGTTTTGTTTAATACTTAAAATAATAATTAAAAGTTATCAATTTTCCCAAGGCATGTGGTCCAAGGAGCCAAGCATGACCAAGGTTCTGTTTGATACTTAGGTAGATGTCAAGGAGTATTAATTTTCCCAAAGCAGGTGGTCCGAAGAACCAGGCATAGCTAAGGTTCTGTTTAATACTAAAAACAATGATTAAAAGTTATCAATTTTCCCAAGGCATGTGATCCGAGGAGTTAGGCATGACTAAGGTTCTGTTTGATACTTAGGTCAATGTCAAGGAGTATTAATTTTCCCAAAGCAAGTGGTCCGAGGAATCAGGCATAGCTAAGGTTCTGTTTAATACTTAAAGAAATGATTAAAAATTATCAATTTTCCCAAAGCATGTGATCCGAGGAGCCAGGCATGACCCAAGTTCTGTTTAATACTTAGATAGATGTCAACTATATATGACAAACAATATAACAATCCCAAATAGGGTGAAGAAAATCTCTATTAATAATAATATCTCCTAAGGTTATATACATTTTAGGGGCGTGGTATAGCCTTTTCCTTTAGATCTTCTAAATAATATGCTCCAATCCTAGCCACTGATGTGATACGATAGGGCCCCTCCCAGTTGGGTCCGAACTTCCCCCATGTTGGGTTCTTGACAGTCCCCATAACCTTTCTTAGAACCAAGTCTCCAAGTGCCAGTGGCCTTAGCTTGACGTTAGCATCATATCCTTGTTTAAGCTTGTGTTGATAGTAAGCCAATTGGACCATGGCATTTTCTCTTCGTTCTTCAATTAAATCTATGTTTTTTTTCCAACAGCCCATCATTGCTGCTCGGAGCAAAAGAACTTGTTCTCAGTGTGGGGAACCCAGTTTCCAAAGGAATGATAGCCTCGGCACCATAGGTCATTGAGAAAGGTGTCTCTCCAGTAGATCTACGAGGTGTAGTCCAGTATGTCCAAAGGACGTGTGGCAGTTCTTCCACCCACTTCCCCTTTGCGTCGTCTAGTCTTTTTTTAAGTCCGCTCACTATAACCTTGTTGACAATCTCGGCCTGTCCATTTCCTTGTGGATAGGCCAGAATGGAATACTTATTCTTTATTCCTTGATCGTAGCAATACCTCCTAAAAGTTTTACTATCAAATTGAAGTCCATTGTCCAAGATGAGGGTATAAGGAATTCCAAACTGAGTGACAATATTCTTCCAAACAAATTTTTTGGCGTCCACGTCTCTGATATTTGCCAGTGGTTCAGTTTCGACCCATTTGGTGAAGTAATCCGTGCCAACCAATAAATACCTCTTATTCCCCGTTGCCTTAAGGAAAGGGCCTATAATATCTAAGCCCCACTGAGTGAAAGGCCAAGAACTGGTCAAGGGATTAAGGACTCCTCTAGGTTGGTGAATGTTTGGTGCAAATCTTTGGCATTGGTCACACTTTTTCACATAGTCTTGTGCTTCTTTTTGCATGTTTGACCACCAGTAGCCTTGTGTGAAGGCCCTGTGAGACAGAGATCTGCTTCCCGTGTGGCTTCCACAAATTCCTTTGTGTAATTCTTCCAAGAGCAGCTTAACTGCTTTAGGGTGCACGCACAGCAGATATGGGCCAGAAAAAGATCTCTTATACAGTTTCTGGTCCTCAGACAGCCAAAACCAAGGAGCTTTTCTTCGCACCTTGTCAGCCTCGGATTTATTCTCAAGCAAAACATCTTCCTTAAGGAATAGCACAATAGGGTCCATCCAACTAGGCCCCATCCTTATTTGGTGAATATGAACCACATTCCTTTCCACTTCAAAAGGTTTGCACAAGTCCTCCACAAGGATTACCTAAGGCAAGCCCTGTGCCGAAGAGGTTGCCAGTGTGGCAAGAGAGTCGCATGTGCATTCCTACTTCTAGGAACTTGTGATAAAACAAAAGACTTAAATCCAGATTGTAAGTGTCTAACCTAGCTCAAATATTCCTACATTTTAGGATATCTTGCCTCCAACTCCCCTTGAACTTGGCCTACAACCAACCTTGTATCAGAGAATATCTCCACTGCCTTTCCACCCTTTTTCTGAACCATGGTCATCCCTACCAACAGAGTTTCATATTCAACCTCATTGTTTTTAGCCGAGAATCTCAATCTTAAGGATTTCTCAATTGTGATCTTTTCTGCGGATACTAGAACTAGCCCCACTCCAGATCCTCTGTGATTAGCTGCACCATCGACGTAGACCTTTTAGGACAAAGGCTCTTGCAGGAAGATTACGGCAACTGATTTTTCATCCATATTTTGCTCCTCTAATTTATCTTCTGATGGGGTCTTGGCAAACTCAACCACCAGATTAGCAAGGACCTGACCTTTAACAGAGGTGCGAGGCATATATTTGATATCAAAAGCCCCTAGGATCGTGCTCAACTTTGCAATTCTCCTTGTGTAGTCGGCACTCTGAAGTAAAGATCTGAGCGGGAGCTGAGTCAAGATAACAACCGTGTGTGATTGGAAATAATGGGGAAGCTTACGAGTGCCATGCACCATTGCCAAAATGGCCTTCTCAAGTGGTAAGTACCAGACCTTAGCTTCATGTAGTGACTTGCTTATGTAATAGACTGGCCTCTGTATGCCACTGTCGACACGGATCAAAACTAAACTTATTGCTCGGGCCTTGACATAATTGGTTGCTGAGAAAGGTACTTTTTCAACTGCTGGAAAGCCAGGGCACACTCCTCGGTCCATTCAAAACCCTTCCATTTGTTCAATAGCTAAAAGAAAGGCCTACACCTGTCTGCTGACCGAGAAATTAACCGGTTTAAAGCAGCAGTCATCCCGATTAACCTCTGGACTTCCTTAGGATTCCGAGGTGGTTGCAGATTGTTGATTGCCTTGATTTGGTCAGGATTGACCTCAATCTCGTGGTGTGTGACCATGTAGCCCAAGAACTTCCCTGATCCAATGCCAAAAGAACACTTGGAAGCATTAAGTCGCATCTTATGTTTCCTTAAGATAGCAAAGATATTTCCAAGGTCGCTAGCATGCTCGAATTCTACCTTACTTTTTACCACCATATCATCGATATAAACTTCAATGTTTTTTCCTAACTGTGGCTCAAATATCTTGGTCATCATCCTTTGGTAAGTAGCCCCTGCATTCTTCAAACCAAAGGGCATCACCTTGTAATGCTAGTTTACAATAGAAGTAACCAAAAGCTGTCCTCTTTTAGTCGTCTAGGGCTAAAGGTATCTGATGGGACTCTTGAAAGGCATCCAAAAAACTCATTCGATGATGGCCCACCGTTGCGTCCACCAGTTGGTCAATTCGAGGCATAGGGAAAGGGTCCTTTGGGCAGGCTTTGTTCAAGTCTGTGAAATCTACGAATACACACCACTTTCCAATCTTTTTCTTTACCACTACGGTGTTAGCTAACCATTCAAGATAATAATAGCTCCAGCCTACTTAAGTTTCGTCACCTCGTCTCTAATAGCATCTGAGTGTTCCTTGGACGAATGCTGAGGTGGTTGCCTCCTGGGGGTGACCATTGGATTGACATTTAGATGATGGCAAATGAAGCTCGGATCCACTCCTAGAGCTTCATAAGCATTCCAAGCGAAAACATCAACGTTCTCCTTGAGAAATATCACCAACTCCTCCTTCTCTTGAGGTGGTAGCTGAGCTCCCACCTGAAAAAACTTTTCTGGATCATCACCTACGGTGAATTTCTCTAAATCTTCACATTTGGCTTCCTCAGCCGGCCTCCTTGCAGATAATTCCGGAGACTTTGATTGCTATAAACCTTTCTTAATCATGGCCGAGGACTCAGTTGCTAGTTGATGCAAAATTGCAGACATGAGGCACTGCCTAGCCATAGATTGGTTCCCTACCAGCTCCTCAATCCAGTCTCTGGACGGATACTTAACCTTCTAATGCAAAGTTGAAGAAACAGCACCCAAGGTATGAAACCAGGGTCTAGCGACAATGGCCGTGTAGAGGGAGTATGCATCCACCACTATGAAGTCCACTTCCACCACCTCTGAGCCGGCCTGTACGAGTAACCTAATCTGGCCCTTCGGGGCAACAAGCTTCCCATCAAAGCTTACCAAAGGTGAATCGCAGGTTGTCAGGTCTTTAGGTTTCAAATTTAGTCCTCTGTACAAGTCCGAATACATGACTTCTACACAACTGTCCTAGTCCACCATTACTCTTTTTACATCATACCCCCCTATCCTGAAGGTGACCACCAAAGCGTCATCATGTGGTTGGATAGTTCCAATCTTGTCTTCGTCTGAGAAACTCAACGAATGTCGGATTTCTAGTCTAGCCCTCTTCGGCTCAAAGTTGGAGCCCTCAGCTGGTAATCTAGCTACAGACATCACCCTAGAAGGGCGAGAACTTGTTCCCCCCGACGCAGTAAAAATGACATTGATTGTACCTAAAGGGGGCCTTAGAGGAGCACTTCCCTGAGCCCTTACCCTTGATTGATCTCCTTGTCCATTGGGTCGATACAGAAATTATCGTAACCTCCCCTCTTTTACCAATTACTCTAGATGTTCCACAGCGTCTGGCAGTCCTCGATGGTATGCCCCCGCTCTTGGTGATACTAGCAATGAAGACTCTGGTTGCGCCTCAAAGGGTCTCCACTCATCTTGTTCAGCCATTTGAAGTACGGCTTATTCTTGATCTTCTCTAGAACTTGATGCACTAGTTCTTTAAATACAGTGCTCACCACCTAAGAAGCTGCAAGTTCAGACTGTCTAGCAAAATCCCTTCAGGTTCTGATATTATTGTAATGGTACGACTTGAAATCCCTCATCTCCTGAGGGATAATCTTACCCTTCCCCTTATCCTATTACTGGTTCTCTTCAACCCTCCTGTACTTGTCAATATGATCCATGAGCTGGTGTATACTGGTAACAGGTTTCCCAGTCAAAGATTTCCTTAAACCATGCTCGGTAGGTAGGTCAAGCTTGAAAGTACTGATGGCTACATCCTCAAAATCACCATCTATCTCGTTGAATATCTCCCAATATCTGTCCGAATATGTTTTTAGGGTTTCTCCTTCTCTCATGGACAAAGATAACAAGGAAGCCAAAGGCCGAGGAACCCTGCTGCATGTAATAAAGCGGGACCCAAATGCTTAGGTGAGTTCCTTAAAGGAGTCAATGGAGCCTGCCCTCAGACCGTCAGACCACCTCATCGCCACAGGCCCTAGGTGGGATGGGAATATCTTGCACATCAAGGCTTCATTCTTGGAATGTACAGCCATCCTTTAATTGAAGTGGCTAACATGCTCTACCAGGTCTGTTCTACCATTATACAAAGTGAATGTGGGTTGAGTGAACTGTTGAGGAAGTTTCCCTCCTTCAATCCAGCACGTGAAAGGCGACTTGGAAATTTGGTTGAGTGCTTTACTCATTGCGTCATTTCCCAGGCCTCCCGAAGATGCATTTCTGTTTTGGCATTCATGGCGGTAGTCTTCATCATAAGAGAAGGACTCGCTGGGGGGAGTCCTTGACCTCTGTCTATAGTCTTTGTCCTTCTCATTACCGGAAGAGTAATCAGAATTTGAAGGAGCTTGCTTTCTGCGTTCATGGCATAAGCTTCCTTTTAGGTGATCAATCTCCTTCTGCATGTTTCTGGTATTCTCCTTATGAGAGACATGGCTCTTACCCCAAGATTGACTCTTACTGGAGTGGGTAGTGTGTACACTTCCCTCCTAGTCTCTTTTTTGTTCAAGTTCACATAAATGATCTTGACATTGAGACCCCACGGATTCTGCTTGGTTTAGATTTGATCCTACCATCGTTGAACGTCAAACTCACTATCGCATCAGTAATTCCCACAGATGGCGCCAATTGTAGGGACCAGATTCGAGATCCAAGCCCAAAATATGAATGGACTTAGGCCCAAAACGCCAAAAACAATGAATTTGTAGAGAAATGGGTTAGAAAAACTAGGCTTTAGTTAGCCGAACAACAAGTTAGATAGGTTTGATGTCTAAAGAATGAAAATACACGAGTGTATGCTGAAGAAAAAACGTCCTCGGTGAAGTTCGAGGACAATGGTTTTATATAATGCTCTTAGGTAACGTTACAAGATTGATTCTTAATTGCACAGTGTTTCTTTCCTCCTTTTTTCGATCTCCTTTTTTCACTCATTCCTTCTCATTTTATACTGTCCTTCCCTTTCATCTCTACCTTCCACGTGCATTCTAGACGGTTGGTTTGGATACTTGTCCCATAAACACTCCCCATAAGTCCTTATGTAGTAGCTGTTTTTCACTCATTCCTTCTCATTTATATTGTCCTTCCCTTTCATCTCCACCTTCCATGTGCATTCTAGACGGTTGGTTTGAATACTTATCCCATCAACACTCCCTATAAGTCTTTATGTAGTAGCTGTAAGGTTGAAATCCACTATTCAGACATCATCTCCACATTAATGCGACCAGAGAGTTAGCTGCAGTGCATTTAATGCGGAGGCAGCAGCTTTCACCTAAGATATTTTGGGACTTCTCCTTATCTGATGTCTCTGCAATACTTGTCCGCTCCAACTAAATCTTCGGGATCGTCACTCTTGCTGATAAACTATCTCTTAGGACCTTGGCTTTGTCTAGCCGAGGACACCTTCATCCTCAACACACTCTCTTGAGCTATTATGACCAAATCCCACCTTTTTATTCATCAACACAGTCTCCTCTGACGAAGACTTCTCCTCCTCGAGCAAATCCTTGTTCTCAACTTGGGCCACAGGCCCAATATACGGGTAGATTATGAACTTCTGGAGCCAAGGGCCCTACACAACTATTTTCAATCAATTTATCATTAAAATTGTAATTATTTCTAGTAATATTATGAGCCAAATATAGGAACGCTATATTCTTGGAATAGGATGGGAATGTGACTAATGAACCATACACCATAATTTTATACTGTTAGAATGTGATTCCATGGATAAAAAAAATTCCAAGAATATATTTCACATTGCAATGCAATTTAACATTACACGAACCAAATGCATGATCAAATTGCTTGGTGACATTTCAAATCTTTGTTAGAGTTTCTATCTAGTGTACATTCCTTCTCTGTTTTTTTTTAAAAAGAAATCCATAAAATTCTTGGATTTATGGCACTCTCTTAACAACAATGTATTTTGAAATAAATAAAAAAAGTTTTGCTGCTTATTTCTCTTGTTCGTTTTTCTACTTTAACAGACAAGGATTTGCATATTAAATTCAATCTCGTTTTAGTAAAGGACCTTCATGGTCTTATGATGCTATATTATACTTATCATATTTGTTTTTGTAGTAAAATATTTATCATTACAAATTATATGAAGATGTTGATTTATCTGTTACATTTTGAATGAAGCTATAGCTCTTATCAAGTCACACCATGTGCAACTCATTCTAGGACCATGTACATGGGAAGAGGCATCATTGGTTGCTGACATTGGCAACAAAAATCAAATTCCAATTCTGTCTTTTGCTGATGTTACTCCCAATTGGGCAATCGAGCAATGGCCATTTTTGGTCCAAGCATCACCTAATCAGCATGGACAAATGAAAGCCATAGCAGCTATTGTTAAGTCTTGGGAATGGCATCAGGTCACTATGATATATGAAGATACAGATTCCTCAGTCAATGGAGTCTTGCCTCACCTCTTTGACGCCTTAAAAGAAGCAGGAGTACGAATAATACATCATCTATCTCTTGGACCTCTCACCACTACAAATTCCTTGTCTAAGGAGCTTGAGAGGCTACAAAGTGGGCAATGTAGAATTTTCGTGGTTAATTTGTCATTTTTGTTGGCCATTCGTCTATTTGAAAAAGCAAATAAAATGAAGATGATGGAAAATGGTTATGTGTGGATTACAACCAACTCCATGACAAGTCTTGTGCACTCCATTGATGCCTCTATCATCTCTTACATGCAAGGAGTAATGGGGGTCAGGAGCTACTTCCCAGAAAATGAGCCTCATTTTCAAGACTTTTATTTCAAATTTTGCAAAAAGTTTGCCTCGAAATATCCTGAGGAGAAAAACCACGAACTAGGGATTTTTGCATTGCAAGCCTATGATGCTCTATGGTCAGTGTGTCTAACAATGATGGAGAGCAACAAGGTGGGGCAACAGTTACTAGATAAAATATTACTAAGTGATTTTCAAGGCTTAAGCGGAAGGGTTCAGTTTTTTAACAAAAAATTGGCTCCTGGACAAATATTTCAAATCATTAATGTGATAGGAAAGAGTTACCAGGAACTTGGATTTTGGTCAAGTAAATTAGGTTTCTCAAAAACTATTGCAGAGAATGTTACTTACAATTCTTCTATGAGAAACTTAGGGCAAGTGATTTGGCCAGGGGGGCCTTGGTATACTCCAAAAGGATGGACATTATCGACAACTGCTGAACCCTTAAGAATTGGGGTGCCTACTAGATCTTTATTCAAAAATTATGTTAATGTGGAATATGATCTCTTGGAAAATAAAAGTCTCTTCAGTGGATTTTCCATCGATCTCTTCAAAGCAACTGTAGAACAATTGCCATTCTATTTGCCTTACAATTTCTATCCCTTCAATGGAACATATGATGCTTTGGTTGAACAAATTCATCTAAAGGTATGTGATTTCTTATTCTCTTGTTCAATTTTTTATTTAGTTATTTTTGTATCATAGATTGAAACCTCAGTGAAAGAATTAAAGAATCTTAGATCTCATTGTCAGGCGAGAAACACCTCTTTCCACCTAAATATATCTTTCTTTAATTTTCCATTCTTATTTTATTATTATTAGAATATAAGCCCAATGGGCTATAGACCTCTTGTGCTTGTATTGCACTTATATTGTTTATACAACACTCATCTGCCTATATAAAGGCAATGCTTAATACATTATTACACTCAATTTAAGACAATGATATGTTAATTGCTTAAGATAGTATCAGACTTACTGCTCTAACCTTCTGATACTTACGAAAAATCTCGTATTTTTTGGTGTTAACTTGCTGTTGTTGTCTTCTCTAGTCCACCCTTGCTTTTGTTGGTAGAAGTGATTCATCATCGCCAACCCAAGATTGTTGCTTTTCTTAGAAATACCACCTACAAATCTTTGTTTAATACACACAGCCACAACCATAGCAAAAATCTTCATCTAATGTTTCCAACAGCAATCGAAACATAACAAACAAAGCCGCCAAATGTCACTTGAAATTTTGGATGCTAATCCATGTGTCACACACATCATCACATGCCACTCTAGGTCTCCGTGTGTCTTAACACATGCCAATACACATTTAGCACACACTGGTTGCCATGTGTCACCATCACAGTGTGCACATTAGCCTAGGTTCCACATTAGTGTCACGTTAGCAAGACATCAATTGCCCCATCAGCACACCTTTCATCCTGCCACATTAGATTCATGTTAGCGTGCCTACAATGTCACCAATTGATCAGGTTGGCCAAACTTAACCTAGATCTGACCCGCACTTGACTCAAGTTTGACCTGATTCCTTCACATGGTTCTTTGACTATGCTTGTTGTAATCACAACGCTGATAATTCTGCCCTCACATTTATACACATTACACTCCCATCTTTATTTTCACTTTTCATACAATTGATGGTTCCACCATGACTATTAGTTAGGTGGGGTCCATTTCAGCACCCAAATTATTTGCCTTTGATGTCTGTTAACTATCTCTCAATCCTTAATCTATTGGTCAACTAATCGAACTTGGATTACTTTTGCTCTTTTCTTCCAAGGTTATTATTGTGTAAGAGGTAAATTGTTGGGACCACCAGTAAGGTTGGTCAGTTGTTTGAACTCACTTCCTTTCATTTCCTTAATCTAGAGTCTCAGGACCAATTGTTTTAGCTTCTGCTTCATTCTCCATAGACTATGACACTCTCTCCTTAGTCACATTTTTTTTGGTAAACTCTCTTTAGTCACATTAGTTACTTGTGTCAAGTACTTAATGTCAAGAGGTCTATTAGGTTAAATTTCTTCTATTCCTTTTAACTATATGGTCTTGTCTTGTCAACTTGGTATATAACCTGCATTATCTTTTGATAAAAGTGAGTTTATTACTTTTGACGCCTTTTGATCTTATTCATTCAAATGTGTTGGCCCTCCCCTGTTCCAAGTATGTGAAGGTAGCAGTATTTTGTTATTTTGTAGCTGATTTTTCAAGATACACTTGGATTTATTTAATATTAAAAACAAATTGTACCAAAATTTCAACTATATATTGCGATTTTTTGAAAATGATTGCAACGCAATTTTCTAAGTTTATTAAGGTATTTCTACCTAACAATGCTCTAAAATACCAACAACATGACTTTCTTGATATTCTAAACATTATGGCATAGTTTCTAATACCTCATGTCCTAGCACCTCATACAAAAAGCTAAATAGAAACTTCGTCACATCCTAGATACTATTAAGGCCCTAAGCAATATTGTCACTTCCACTCTCACCTACTCTTAAGAAGAAGCTACTTTCAATGTAGTGCACATCAACAGGTGTTCGTCACCCATCTTATCAGATCAAACACCTTATGAACAACTGTTTGGTACACCCCCAAACTACAGCCCACTCAAAGTTTTTGGTTATGTCCATTTTGGTCTTCTTCAACCACATGAACTCACCAAACTACAACCCACTCACAGTTATATTGTTTTCTTGGTTATTAACTTAAATAAAAGATCTGTAGATATGATCCAGTAGCCAGACATCTTAGGATCTCCCATCTTAGATACTATTAAGGCCCTAAGCAATATTGTCACTTCCACTCTCACCTACTCTTAAGAAGAAGCTACTTTCAATGTAGTGTACATCAACAGCTGTTCGTCACCCATCTTATCAGATCAAACACCTTATGAACAATTGTTTGGTACACCCCCAAACTACAGCCCACTCAAAGTTTTTGGTTATGTCCATTTTGGTCTTGTGGACTTCTTGGAAAATAAAATATTCCACTCCTTATCTCACTTCACAGATCATATTTCCACTATTTCTCATATTAATCCCCCTCCTAACCTCTTCCCAGAGCATCTATCCACTAAGTCCACTTATGATGAGCCACTAGCACCCACCTCCAATGAGTCTCATCCTTTTACTCTAGCTGGGGACACTATTGGTTCTTAAGCCCCATTGCTCTTATCAATTTTAACTCTTCTCTCTCACATTCGTGACTCATATTACTTTTCTACATTTGCCACCCTATATGAACCTCACATATTTTGTAAGGCTTCCTCTGACCTCACTAAGTTACGGAAGAATAGTTGGATTCACTCTTAAGATAAGGACTTGAGAACTCATTAACCTTCTAGAAAGCAAATCCGCTATAGGTCGCAAGTGGATGTACAAGAACAAAACTAGATTGGTTGACATTGTTAATTACTACAAAGTTCGTTTAGTTGCCAAGGAATTTACTTTGGATTATGAGAAGACATTTGTCTTGGTTACTTGACTTTCTTGTGTCAGTACACTCATTTGTAGTCTCTACCTCCCAGAAATGGCTATTATTTTAAGTGAGTGTAAAGAATTACTTCCTTAATAGCAGCCTTAAAGAGAAAGTTTACATGCAGCAACCTCTAGAATTCTGTCATCCTTTGAGCTTTCCTCACAAATTGTGTTGATTACTCCAAACACTCAATGGACTTAAGCAAGTTCTACGAACTTGGTTTGCAAAGTTCAGCTCATCATCTCACAACATTAATTCTTGGCCAGTTCCTCTATTATTTCAATGCTTAGATCATGGTATCACCTTTCTTTTAAAATATGTAAATGACATGATCAATACTAGTGATTATGTGCTAGGCATCTAGAGCCTTAAGAATTTTCTTGGTCAACACTTCAAGATAAAGGATATACCCTCTCAAATATTTTCTTGGTTTTGAAGTTTCCTCCACATCAAAAGGTTAATATCTTAATCAAGCCAAGAACACCTCTAATCTCATCTCTTAAGTTGGTATCACCATAGTAAGATAGTCAAAAAACTTATAAACAACAACAGTAAGTTTTGTCAAATTTTTTGTGTTTATAGACTTTCTAAAAAAATTTCCTACATGGCTCATATTAATCTCTCTCTCTCTCTCTCTCTCTCTCTCTCTCTCTCTCTCTCTATATATATATATATATATATATATAAAACTAAAGCCTTTAACTTTTTATTGACTTCTCTAGAACTTGCCATATCATTATCAGTTTTTTTAAAACAAAATTAATTTACTTTTTTTAATTAACAATATCAACTTCAACCCAAGGAAGACTAATCTTTGACATCAACAGCCAAAGCCCAAATTTAACAAAAAGTGAAACTCTATCTCTCTAACAAGTTCAGCTTAAATTCAAAATCAAACGTTGACAATTTATCTCCAAATTTGCAAGGTTAACCATGAACACTATAAAAGTAGTGCAAGTCTTAATTTTTTTTTTTTTTTTAAGCCGAATAAAGGTATGAACTCTTCTTCTGTTATTTTCTCCACTACTTTGTAAATTTTTTTTTAATGGTTTTTCATGTATTTTTTAAAAAGTGATTTTCATCTCCATACAACTATTACCCATTCCCATACCCCCGCTACACGCCATATTACCTTTGAGATAAGAAGAAATATATATGTCTCAGCAATATATAAGCCAATACGCATCTAGTTGCTTACTTTCATGGAGAGCAATACTTAAGAATTAATAAGTAGGTTTTGAGTCAAATATATCATATGCATGGTTTGGGAATTGTTTGTGATGCCTTTAGCTTCGTAGTGTTGTAATATGCACTCAATAATTAAGTTGCGGCTTCTTCTTTTTTTTTCTTCTTTTTTTCCTTTTTTTGATAATGAAACCTAAAAGCTATATAGTTTGATGTAATGATTTTTTTTTTTTTTCATCGTTTAAAGTTTAGACCCATTAAAATTTAAAACTTATTGCTTTATGGGTTTGTGTACTTTTTTTCTTTTTTCTTATATTTCTCTTTTAAATAGTTATATATTTTTTGAATTGTTTCAATAACTTATTCTTTAATTTTATATCTTTTTTGGCATTTTGGAAGTTTTAACATCTAAATTTATGTTAGTTTTTGCAATATTTGAACATGTTTAGCATATTTTAATAACTATACCATGTATTATTCTTTTGAAGGTAATCAATTTTTCTTTTATATTTCTCTATTGTGTAATCATATACATTTTGTTTTGTTTCAAAAATTTATAAGAAGTAAATCTTATGACACTTTAATATTTTTTAGTCTTTCAAAAGTTTTAATATCTGAATTATTCTTTTGATGGTAACACATCTTTCTCTTATATTTTTCTGTCGTATAGTCACATGCACGTGCACACACACACACACACACACACACATACACACGTACATCTATATATATATTATGTATAATTTGTAGACTCTGAATCTTTTAATTCCTTTCAATAGTTATAATCATGGATTATTCTTTTGAATGTAACTCATCTTTCTCTTATATTTCTCTATTTTTTTAGTTATATATATTTTGTTTTGTTTCAATAATTTCTAAGCAATGAGTCATCTTTTTGTAAGTCATTGCACATTCAAGCAATGACTTCTTCATCAAATTATAACACAAATTGAAGTCATGCAAGAGTAAATCTTGCAATTGTGTAGTTTCTTAATCAATTTAAGATTTTATAAAATTATTTTAGTCTACCTCACAAATAGGTAGGTTTCCATGCATAGTACAGGTTAGTGACTAGTTAATAATAGTTTTGCATTTAAAAAAAGATAATAGAGTTTAAATAATATCTAATTTTTTTAAAGTCATATTTAATTATTTAAAATGCTTCAATTTCAATTTTCGCCTTAGGCCTCTAAATGCATCAAGCCGCCCTTGCTTCAACTTTTACACACTACCAAAAAAATGGAGATATAACAGCATTTCTAGACTGCCGCTATAGGTCTCAAATAATGTGAAAGATAACATCAATTAAATTGAATACATTTGAAAAGTATATGACTTAGAAAGTCCCGTTATGGAAACCGTCAAGAGTGTCCAATATACATAATCAATCATTGTCACTGCCACTGCCTCATCATTACTTAGGACTCATCTTATGTTGTAGCAGCATTCCTTTGAGTTGTTTGTCTTGCTAATCTCTGTAATGATCCAATTCTTATTTTCTAGATAGACGTGCAAATTAAGACTAATTAAACCTGTATTCTTGAAATCATATTTGCATGGGAGCAGAAGTTTGATGCAGTTGTTGGAGATGTAGCAATAGTGGCCAATCGATATAAGCATGCCGAATTCACACACCCCTATACCGAATCAGGACTGGTAATGATAGTTCCGGTTCAATCAAAAACATGCAATAAGGCATGGTTATTCCTGAAGCCCTATACGAATGCCATGTGGGTACTAATAGGAGCAATAAATGTCTACAATGGCTTAGTTGTATGGCTCATAGAAAGACATTACTGGCCTGAACTTGAAGGCTCTGCACTGAATCAAATGATAACCGTGTTGTGCTTAGCCTTCACAACACTATTCTCTTTACATGGTAATATGAAGTCTTCTCTACGTAAGAACTTGAGCTTTTATTTTGTAACAAATAAAAAAAACTAGTGTTATTTTGTGGCTATCCTCATCTTCGTTTATTTCAAAAGTTGAGTATTTATCATAGTTTTTAGTCTAAAAAAAGTGAGTTTTTGTGCTAACGTTTACTATAATTCAATGAATTGAGCAGGAAAAAAACTGCATAGCAGTCTGTCACGGATGACAATGGTGGCATGGATATTTGTGGCATTAGTTATTATGCAGATTTACACAGCCAATCTCACCACCATGCTCACCGTCCAACAGCTTGAACCCACTGTAAATGACATTGAGACACTGCAAAAGAGCAATGCAATAGTTGGTTGCTCCAGAGCAGCCTTTGTTGGGAAATATTTGGTGGAGGTATTGGGCTTCAATCCAAAAAATATCAAGAATTATACGTCACCTGATGAATATGCTGAAGACCTGATAAATAGAGAGATAGCAGCCATATTTCTTGAAATTCCTGTGGCCAAGTTATTCCTTGCAAGATACTGCAAGGGCTTTACGACAGCCGGGCCAGTCTATAAAGTTGGAGGATTCGGTTTTGTAATTCTTTTCTCTACTTCTTTTTATTTACTTAATATAATTTATTTTTCATTAGGTCACTACAAAAGAATTTTATATCCCTTGAGATGAGGCTAACCTTATGTTTACTGTAACAGGAGTAAGGGCTAGATTAAGATTCTTGTCGTTGGGTTTAGAAAATATTTATTGAATTAGGTAGTAATGTTAGGTCTGAGGAGTAGAGGCATGTATCCAAGCTTGGGTTTTAGTGACTCATTAACTCGTACAATATATCCCATACTTATGTTGTCTACAAGTAATTATTAAGTTAAGTACTCTCAATGTCTAGTGATGTAGTGCTCTCACATCTCATATTAATGATAAATTAATTTCACCATAAATTTTTATTAGAGTCCACAATAAATATGAGAAGAGAGAAACACCTTACGAGGAGTACCTAATAATTTTTTCATTGTCTATAATTTATAGGGTAAATTCCACAAACCACCCCTGAGGTTTGGGTTAATACCAACTACGTCCAAGATGTTCCAAAATTGACCACTTTGGTCCGTAAAGACTATTTTGTCCCTAAAGGTCACTAACACCGTTTGTGCACCGTTTTATTTAACAATTTTTTTTTTCTTTTCTTCCTCTCACCCACGCTGAGCTCTCCCTTCTATGTCTTTCCGATCTGGAGCTTTCTCCAGAAACCAAAAACCAACCATGGCTGAGCCTCCATGACTCTATCTTCGATCAGCCTAAGTCTAAGCCTCCTCAACCATCAACCCTCCTCACTGAAAATCAATCTCTTCCCTCTTCAATCTCACCGATCTCAACGGAGTAGAGCCTCCATGGTGAACCTCAGCCAACACCACCACAAAACCCCATACCCCAAACCCACTCACTGAAAATCACTCTCTTCTCTATTTGATTTGCATTCCCTCAAAACCCCATACCCCAAACCCACTCACTGAAAATCACTCTCTTCCATATCTGATTCTCATTCCCTCAAAACCCCAAACCCACTCTTCGATCTATAAGCCAGAAGGCCCTAGACGACGTGTGGATTTTGGTGTGGATCGGCGTTGGAGTCTTTCCCTTCTCTCTCTCTCTCTCGTGGTCTTTGCGGCAGCGCCATCATGTGTGTAAGTGGTGATTCGTGGGTTTTGGTGTGGATCAACATTGAAGGGTTTGGGTTTTCTCTCTTGTAGTGTTTGTGACGGTGCCGTGGTGTGGGTTGGGGATGGTTAGGTTTCGATTGGCGGTGGTGGGTTTTCTGTGGGGGTGTTTGGTGGTGGACGGTCACAAAGCCACAAGGAGGAGCAAAAAAATTTTCTTGCTGAGGCCTATGAATTTGGGGTTTTTCTTAAGAGGATGTTTTGATTGATTGGGTTTCGGTCTTAGATTAGGATTTTTAATTGAGAGGCTGATTTTTTGTCACAGTTCTTGATTCTTGATTGCATGTTCTGTGGTTTGGGTTTAAATTTGTTTTGTTTTCCTCCTCATTCAAAGAAAGTGAGTTTTGATTGTTGGTTTCATTCAAGCATTTTTGTTGTTGTTTGTTTACTGAGAAACAGAAGAGAGAGAGAGAGAGACATGGTGTAGTTAGTGAGTAGAGACAGGGATGAGAGGTGAGTTAACGGGATTAGTGATTAAAATGTCTTCAGGGACAAAATTGTCTTTTTGGATGAAATTGGTAGGCTTTTAAATGTTCTGGACTTAGTTGGATATTATCACAAACCTCAGGGGTGGTTTGTGGAATTTACCCTAATTTATATATTAGAAAAGAAAAAATTAATAAATACTCTAAAAGTACTGATTTATGAAATATTTTTAGGAGCTTTTAAAAAAAGAAAAGGTAACTAACTTTTTTAATAGCATTTTATATTTTCCATAAAGCAGTATTAAAACTTTTCTAAAATGGTCAATTAACAAATGTCTTGAAAGTAGTTATTAAATAGACCCTGGCTATAAAAAATAAAGCGAGCTGCCAACTTTATGAAACTTTTTAATAACTTGGAATCACTAACTATATTCTCTTTTATCTGCTCCTTAGGCAATTCCTAAGGGATCTCCTTTGCTTCCCAGCATAATTGAAGCCTTACTAAAGGTATTTGAAAGTGGCAAACTAAGGGAATTAGAGAATAGCATGCTTGCATCTCAAGTGTGTATGGAAGTTGAATCATATGATGAAATCCCTAGTCTTAACACCAATAGCTTTTTGGTATTATTCATATTAACAGGAGGCACATCAACAATGGTGCTAGTGATCTATATCTTTCATTTGGATAATTCCACGCTTGTACACAAAACTATCTGGAGACTAATGTTGGCAGTAATAAGACACTGGAGCCATGGGAAGAAGTGGTTTTTCAGAAGAGTCAACAATGCAAGAATTTCAAATACAAGGGAGACTATTCAACTTTAGCCATGTCCATATGGCCTAGAAGAAGTCTGAGAAATCCTTTACTTATGTGAGTGAAAAAAAAAAAAAATATATATATATATATATATTAATAAGAATTTTGCATTCATATAAGTAGATGATATAAGGTATAGCACTATCGGCAGCTAAGTTGTGAGCACTCAAGACTCTTGGAAAACATTTGTATATATTTTTAATCAAAAAATTATAATTTGTATGTATTTTTTTTTTTTAATTGCTGAAATTATTTGAATGTCTCTAATCTATTGATCGGCACTGCTGACACAATATTTCGGTTGGGACTAATCTTTGCCCATATTAATGTTAACCATCGATAGTCGACACACTCCAGAATTCAAATTTTTTGATGTAATTACATATAGAAGAGGACCATGCCGATGTCCAAGAAAGGAAATTAGAGGAACTAGTCGCTAACCCGTGCGATGTACGGGAAATGTATTGAGTACAATATATAATTTAATCTTTGTTTATTTTACTACAACACCAAAATTGAATTTGTAAAATAAAATCATATAGCTAAAACATTTGTTAATAGCTATACGTTTCAAACATTTATTAAACTATATTATTATTATTATTATTATTATTATTATTATTATTATTATCAACTTAACAGTATTTTAATATATGATACCAACATGCTTCAAGAAAATGTCCAACACTGAAAACAATTTCGAAAACAAACTCAACTAAACAATTTGATGAATAAATATATTACAATCTATAATATAAGCCAAGAAATAAACTTTGAAACCAATATGAACAAAATCCACGTCAAACAAAACCATTTCGATCATTAAGAATATGACTCACTAAAGTCATGAAAAACACAAGATTCATTACAAAAAAAAAGAAAAAGAAAAAAAGAAGAAGCATCTTTAGTCTTTATAGATTTTGCCTAAGTACCCAGATACGATGACACATACTCACACAAAAATCATTAAAGAAAGAATCAAAGAACATACACAACATGTACATACGCTATGAAAGTAAAAATAAGAAAAACAAAAGAGACGTAAACACGGACAATTAAAGAAAAAATATAGGAAAAAAAAGTTAGGAATAGAAATATAAGATAAAGATGGGTTACCCTCAAAAAGAATAATCCATGGATATTCATTGAAATCTTCTAGATAATTTCTGATAATAGAAAAAATAAAACCCAAAAGTTATGATGTTAAAACTTCCAAAAGGCCAAAAAAAAATTTTTTTTTTTTAAATCAGAAGATTCAAAGCTTCAAAAGTATTGAAATAAAACAATATATATATATATATATATATACACATAATTACGCAATAGAGAAATACAATAGAAAGAAGGGAATCCATGATTATAGCTTTTCCACTTATGTATTGGACTCCTCTCCTTCTTCGGTCAATGCATCAAGGTTAGGGTTATTTGATTTGTTCAATAAAAATTTGAAGATTTAATTAAAAGATTCAGGCCCAGCAATTAAATAAACAAAACAACAATTGACAAACTTATAAGAAAAAGCAACAAATCTATAATTTTTATTGAACAAATCAAATAACCCTAACCTTGATGCATTGACCGAAGAAGGAGAGGAGTCCAATACATAAGTGGAATATGTGAATTGTGAAGCATGAGCCGCCCTCAAAAAAAATCTTGAAGAAAAATAAGTTTTAAGGAGAAAATTGTGTTGCGGCAAAAATAAGTTTTTGGGGCTTAGGTTTTCTACGCAAGCAATTCTTAAATAGGAGAGAGTAGAGGCGGTGGGAGAGTGTCCTTATTTGGCTAGAAGTCTAATTTGCATTGGAAAAGGAAAACAGTGATGAGGTGGAAAATTTAATTTAATTTAAATTTATTTAAATATTGTGCTGACGTGGAAAATTGTGGGAGCTTCAAAAGCTCATATATATATATATATATATATATATATATATATATATATAGATATATATATATAGATAATATGTAGAAAATGGTGTAGAAACCTTGTGAAGAAATACAATTCAAGAGATAATATGACAGATCGAACACCTCCCTAGAATTCTAAATTTACTAAACTCAGTTTATTGAAGAAGGCCTTTTCATTAATTATTGACACTTTAGTTTTTAAAAGGGGTTAAAAAAGAATCCTTACTCAGTCTTAGAGCACTTGCAGCAGTGGAGCTAAATAGCTATATTGCTATTTTAGCTCTACCAAAACACTAAAAAAAGCATGCAGCAGTGGAGCTATACTTATAATTTTTAGCTCAATTAATTGCTACAGTACACATCTATCTATAGATGTGCACTGTAGCTAAGAGCTAAACAAAAAAAAAACAATTTCTTACTCCTCAGCCGGATTAAAATATTATCTTTTTCTTTCTTTTAATCTGCTCTGAATTGCAAATGAGTCCAGCTTCCCTTCTTTCTTCCTCCACTTTCCTCATCTTCTCTCTTCTTCCTCCACCGTAGCCCGATCTCACAGCCCAGCCGCTAGCCCAACTCCGACCCATCCCCAGCGTTGACCTATCTCGCCAATCTCCCCACCCATTCTGCCAACAAACCCATCTCGTCGATCAAACCTACTTCTCTTCCACCGATCAGACCAAGCCGACCCAAGCCCCAAGTCGTCGATCCACGCCTCCGCCCAGTCCTCCATCTCAACGCTCACCCAACATCGACAAGCCTGGGTTTCTCGAGATTTCGTGGGTTTCATTCATCAATCCAAGCTCTAGGTTTCATCATTGAAACCGCCGCTGCCTTCCTCCGCCCATTGCTTTGGTTTCTGTCGATCCAAAGATTGAGCTCAAAAATAGGGCTACTACCCTAAATATTTCACAAGAGGGTCTTTTTGGCTAAAATATTCAAGAAAGAGGATTAAATAGCCAATTTACCCAATAAGAAGTGCATGATTTTAGCCAATAATCTTAAGGCCAAGAGGTAGTTCCACCCTTTTTGGTGGTTGAGATAAGGATTTGATGTCCTTGTCTTTAACTTTAACTAGTTTAGAATCTCATGCACATGCATAAATACAATTAAAAATTGGTAAATCATGAATTTGGTCCCGGTTATTTTTCTTATATGTCAAAATGGTCGTTAATGTTTCAAATGTGTCAGTTTACTCTCTAACATTTTCATATTGTGTCAAAATTGTCCCTGTAACTCAACTTCAAAAATCTTGAACCTCTCATTTTTTTTTTTTTTTTTTTGGTTATTTGAAAATTTTGAGTTTCAAAACTATGGGTACAATTAAACAAAAAAAGAAAAGAAAAGAAAAAAAAAAAAGCTGATGTTATTAACTATGATATTAAAATATTATTTTTTCGCTGCCTAAGTGGTTGTCACGTGTGTTTATAATTAAAAAAAAAAAAAAATAATAATAACAACTAAGCCGTAATCCCCTTCTTTTCTCTTACCCCAACCATAGCCAACCTCCACAGAGGGGATGAGATATACAATGGAACATAGGATGCCAATCACCTTAGTGATTAGTCAAATTGGGCACTCAGGGATTATATAAACACTCCCTTGCTTGCTAGCTCCAAAATCTCCTCAGTGAGTACCTAAAATCCAAACCTACCACCTCTATGTTAATGTTTGTGTTTCTTTTTTGTATTTAATCTATAAGGGTTTTTTTTTTTTTTTTTTTTTTTTGTAAAAATAAAAAGTCAAAATTGTATTTGAAATGGCTAACAGAGAAACGATGCAAAAAGAAAAAAAGAATTGACAGTAGATTCTCAGGTAGGAGCATTTATTCACGTCTCATTTTTAATAATTTCATTTTTGAATCCGCATTTGAAATTGTCTAGTCCGATTAGATATTTTTGTGGAAAAAAAAAATTTTACTTTTTTTTTTTCAATATATATATATATAATAAAATTATCATCAGGTTGGGTTGGGTAATACCCGTACCCTATCAAACAAGCTAAGGTGTAGGAAAAAAACCCGCCCTAATATCTGAATCCCCCATTAGGTCAAGTAAAACCCAATACTAGCTGGGTTTTGGCTATCCCTACTCATTTTTTAAGGTTATCCCACGTGATCATTTGAAAGCCATGTGTATTTTTTTTTTTCTTTAAAAAGAAAAAAAAAATTCTTTGTGACATTGGTTGAAAAATTCTTTAGCATTCCCATATAAATTTATATTTTCACTAAATTTTCCACTGTTTTTTCTGGCTCTTATCTAAATGTGGCTGATAATAAGAATGAGACTTATAATGATTTGTTACAAACAAATTCTAAAGGCACACGTAGGGTTGGCTTGGATGCAATGCTAACAGCAAATGATACCCTTGAGTATTTTGTAATACTACACCAAAATAAGTCTATTACACCAAGTGTTAATATAATAAAATTAGTATAGTGGTATTAGACATAATATCACATCTAAAAATTAAAAGTCGTTGCAATAGTAACTTAAAAATAGTAAATTATTACATTAATAATAATTAGTTGTAATAATTTATAATTTTCAGTTGCAATAGAGATTTTAATACTAAATTGAACTTAAAAATTTTTTTGCAATAGCTTAAATTGAAGAAATCAATTTTTTTTAATAACTTAAATTGAAGAAACCATTATAATAACTTGATACCAATTATATATTTTGCGATATATTATAATAGATCAAAATTTCAAAGAGATGGCTTATTGCAACAAATTTAACATTGCAATAACTAAAATATCAATTATTTTACAATCTATTGCAATGAATATATTATTACAATGATCTAATTCCAATTATTTTACTATCTATTATTAGAAAAAATATGAAAAATTTAAGTATTACAATAAATATACCGTTGCAATAATTTGAACCCAAATTATTTTTGTCAATTCTTTACAATCTATTGTAATAAAATTTATGAAATAATAGCCTATTGCTACAAGATATTCGAAGTAATAAATTGTTTATTGCAATAGCAAATATATTATTACATCAAAATTTTCATTAAAATATTTAAGATTTATTGCAACAAAATTTTTTTTAGCACAGACTTATTACATCAAATTTTATTGCACCACTTCTCATAAACTATTGCAATGACTTCGATGTTATTGCAATGATTTTTTTTGTTGTAATAAACATTTTATTTGTAGTGAAGCTTTGGGGATTTTTTTATTTATTTATTTATTTTTATTTTTTATTTTTTTTTTGCATTGCGTGAATTTGATTGCCATGGTGTGGGTGTTGCCTGGTGGGTCAGGTGGGTGTGGGCTTGGTTGATTTTTTTTTTTCTTTGTTATGGGCTGTGGTGGTGGTGGTGGTTGTGGTTGTGGTTGTGTGTGTGGTTGTGATTGATGTTTATTGTAGAGTATATATTATTTTATTGTAGTGGATATATTATTTTATTATAATATTTATACTATTTTATTGTTTTGAAAGTTAAAATAGATCCACTGTTGTAGTATGTGTGTAGGTAAAATAGATAAAGTAACTTTTTGTGGAGCTAAATTGCTAAATTTTTAGCTCCACTTTTGTGAATGCTCTTATACGTGGGAAAAAAAGATATTAAGGATATGGACTCTTGGCCAAGATTTTTATTTATTTTTCCTTTTGGTATATATAATTAGGAGAAAGGGATTAGATTTTTAATTTTATAGAAACAAAGGGATTATAATCCTAAATTCTTGACCAAAAAGTAATTAACGACCACAGGTTATTGAGCTTTGATTCAATAACCTGAAACCTTTCAAAAAACATAATTAGTATAGATACCAACAACAGGCCACCAATAAGATGGTTGGATGATAAAGATCCATTACCAACTGAGCCCAAGCCCAATTAATTTATTATAACTCATTTGATTATAATTTTAATGTGATTGATTATGGGCATAATTTTTTCTAGTAATTGATAACTTGGTAGTGATATTCAAGACCCATGTGGTTAGGCATACTCGGTCCAATAACTCAACCAATAGGAACACTAGGACAAAGGGGAGGGCCGACTCAAATCCACCAAGTTAAAGCCCAGTAGATATTGATTGGGGCTTATTTCTTGGGTCGGGTTACACAATTACAATCACAAGAAGCGAAAAGAGGAGCATTTCTTGCTTTTGTAGCTGTCATTCTTGGTGCTGCTCACTGCTCAACTGCTCAAGAAAGACAAAAGCGCTTTGAGTGTTGAGGTTAATGATATGGCTATGGCTATGGCTATGGCTATGGCTATGGACTCCAAAATTTCAATGCCAGACTCCTCCAAACGCCTTCTTTTCGACCGTCGTTACGGTTGGGTGTAAGTCACTCACTCTCTATCTATCTATCTATCTATCTATATATATATATATATATATATATATATCATAGTGAAGCATAAAATTGATTGATTTTCACTTTGCAGAATTGACGAATGGAAAGACCCATCTGAGGAAGCACTTGCTGGAGGCCGAGGAATGTATGTTTTTCTTCTTTAACCTAGTTTTCCTTCAGAACAGAGAAAACATGCTGGAATAATATTGGGGAGTTTTATGCTTTCGGTTGTTGTAATTTCAGAAAGAAAAATTGGGATGGTAAAAAAAGGAATAAGAAAGAAAAACCCAGAGTTTAATCTTAGTCATGGCACAAATTTGAATTCTATAATTTTATGCTTATTCTTTTTTTCTTTTTCTCTTTTTACTTCTAAAAGGTTTTGCATACTGCCTCTAACAAAAGCTTTGATGAAGACGGTTTCTCAATCGGTATGATGACTTATCTATTATCTATGTGAATTCTTATGCACTTTGTCCATCTTCATATAGTGGACTTAAGTTTACTTAATTCTTTTAATTAATTTTAGGCCTTGTGGTATTTATTGAACTTGATGAGTTGTGCCCTTTCTTTTTTCCTTTTTAGTGATAAATGGAATTTTATGGAGGCTGTATGTCAAAAAATTAAAGCTGTAGTTGCTTTAGCAAGTATGTTATCATATATTCTATGAATGATTTTAGCCCATCTGTGTCAAGCATTGTATTAAATGCATGAATTCTGTGTTTATACTTAGATAATACATGCAAATGTGCTGCTAACTCATGATTTAAAGGAAAAGAAAGAAATGAGGGGAAACACCCCAACCATTTTCACCTTTTTTTTCAAATGAAAATAGAGTGGTGCGGTTTCTTATTCTCATTATGCTTTAGGCTATTCTTGTCTTTTAGATCTTTCGAAAGACATGCATTGTCACCTCTCTCTCCCCTTTCAATCCATAAAAGGAGAAAAATTGTTGAATAAATATAAAGAGGGGCTGCACCAAAGGAGAACATGTCCTAAAGGAAGAAGAAATGAAGAAAAGGAGCAGCAAAAAGTTGTAAACTTAGGAAAAAAAAAACTTGAAATATATGCCCCTGCAGCATTTGAATTAGTGTGAATCTAATTGCATTATCTGAATCCTTATGAATGTGTACTAGAAAAGCTAAAGTTTTGGTTTTGTTAAATTTAGCACTGAATTGCTTTTATTGTTATATGCATGTGGTATTAAGTTTGTCAGGTGCCATGTAGAATTTAGGTATATGATATAAAAAAAAGGAGGAGACTGAAAAATTAGAAAATACAAGAATGGCCAATTAGGAAAGGTTGCCAGTATAATATAAAAGAGTATGGTAAACATATGAAAGATCTAATACTTGTATGGACATCTGATTTGCCTCAATCAACTTATCAAATTAAATTTCATGTAAGGTTCAGAATTGTGCTTGTTATATAGCTGTGGCCATACCATAATCCTGAAGGCATGACCCTAGTCAGGATGTGTAATGATGATTTTATTACTTAGTGATATTAAAAAACTTACCTCTTTTTCAGTGTTATACCTTCCTTCTAGTTAATATTTGTTTTATCTTGTTTTTATGTTAGATAGGTTTATTTTTAGCCCTTCACATTCAGGTTCACAATTTTGGTGTGCAAACTTTTTTCTGCTTGCACACAACGGATATAAATGCATCTATGTTATGTCTCACATATTTCGGGGATAAAATTTTCTTCTTGGTCATGTTTCCTTATTTCAATGAGAGATCTACAAAGTAAACTGGGAAGGAAGCCATTAATTTTAAAAATATAGAACCAGGAGTATTGACAGATGCCAAGAGCTTTGTATCTCAATTGGCATCTCCTAGTATCTGCAACAGATGTCTAGGTTTCAAATCTACCCTTCCCAATTATCACATTATCCTTAAAAATAAAAAAGAGTTTTGAAAGATTTAGTATTTTCTATTTTTTACAGATATTCTGATATTTTTATTTTGTAAAGAACTTTAGACATGCTGAATTTGCTTGAGGTCATAAATAATCCTGAGGGCTTGACCCTAATCAAGATCTTTGTACAAATTAGATTCCCTTCACCTTTTCCCTATCTGCTTGCTGAAAAATAACTTTGGGAATACACCTAAATATAGTCTTCCTATTTCATGAATTTGAATGACTGATTGCCATCCTCTTTTTAGAGTTAGTCCTTTGCTTCTTATTGTATCACTTTTCATTTCTTTTTTTCAATATGATTTATGACTTCCTCTTATTTGTATTTTGTCCACTCAACATCTACTGTTGTAAATTGGTTTTGCGCCCTTGCTTTCTTGTTGCTCTCTCCTCTTTTATAATTTTTAACACCTTGACATGTCTTTTGTACTAACAAAGACAACTGTGTCTAGCTTAAGCTGTATCTATAGTTTTATCTTTAATGAGTTGTGTGCTGCTTAATGGTCGTGCATGTTTAACTTAGAGTCTTTAGATATTTTGTTACAATGCACATTGCAGACATTAGATCTAAAGTTTCTTTGATGGGGAACAAGGATGAACTTATCTTTTTTCTCACGTTTCCTTCAATTTCCTCACAGGTTAGTCTTGCAGGGAGCTCTGCAGTTAAAGCTCTTGAAAGGACAGAACTACTGTTGCCTCAGATAGTCCAAGATGGTCTAAATGATCAGCTTCACAAGCTCATGTCTTCATTGGAAAATAAAAAATTCAACCAACTCTTCCTCAAAGAAAATTTGCAAACAAATGCAGTCAGTTGCTCTTCCCATCTACATATGGATAGCAGTGAATCACAAGATTCACAACTGGCTTGAAGCAATTAGATTTGACCAATCCCTTTCACTTGAATATGTATCCTTTATAAACCATTACTTTAGACTTTTGTTTCTGTAGCAAGCTAGATGATATTGTCTGTGATTATGATAACATTATTTGCTGTTTGAAATTTTTTATTAAGAAAAATAGGACTTATCAATTTATTAATGAATTAGATTTTTATCTTATAAAAAAAAAAAAAATAAAGATGGATTATCCAAGTGTATAGTCTCTTATAAAAATGGTGTTTGACATGGTTTATTTAAAAAAGTCTCTTGTATTCTAAATGACCTTGGAGAGTTACCTTCTAACTTCAAATGTCGACTTGATTTGCTGCTGCTCGAGCATTTCTAATTATCTTGCCAATCTTTGTGATGTTTTATGAACCATTTATGTTGATCAGGGCTGGTTTTGCCACTGGGCCACTTAGTCAATTGCCTTAAGGCCTGAAGTGGAAGCCTAAGAAGCACGGATACAGGTATGGATATGATACGGTATTATGACTTTTTTTGAAAAAATAGGACAAGGGTATGGTAGGATACGTCTATTGAATATATTTTTTATTTATTTTTTCTATATATATTAAGAATTTATTTTTCATGTAATATTAAATATATATCAAATTAAAAAAAAAATAGATAATAAATCAAATCCATGACTATTAAATGATGTTTAGAAATTAGCACACAAACCAAAAATAATGATATTTATTAATTTTCAGTTGCATTCTTATATATTATTCAGAATATAAATGTTATCTTTGTTTTGTAAAAGGGTATTTGATTCCTCATGTTCTTGTGTCCTAGCTGTGTTTTGTATTTTTGTTTTATTTTTTTAAATGACATGATTGGGACATGCATGTAGAAGCGTCCCAGGCATGTCAAGTGTTTGACATGACTATGGTACCCCAAATGAGTGTTTCTACCTAGGGTTCAAGATGCAGTTAGCTTGAGTATATATTATATAAGAATAATTATATATAAATAGAGAACAAGCAATTGTCCCAGGCCATTTCATTCTTCACGGTCAAAGATTATGAGGCAACCTTATTACAAATACTTAAATTAGTCGTTTTGCATCTCACCAAAAAAAAAAAAAAAAAAAAAAGGAATAATGGATTTTTTAAATTAAAAAAAAAATTATAATGCAAAAAATTAAATCAATATGACCTAATTTATCTTTAAATATAAGATGCCTTATTGAAAATTGCTGTTTTAACAAGCCTTAAATAAGTGTCTACTCAATTGGCTATGAATAGGAAGCTGCACACAAATGATGGCATGGAGAAAGTTAATGTAAAAGCTTATCTAAGTTTGGTTGGAAAGGAGACTTCAAATTAATTAAGCTACACACAAGAATGAGATTTCAAATTAATTGAGCTCCTCTTTCAATGTTCTTCCTCTTTTTAAATTTCTAAACTTGAGTCCATTATGAATTAATAGATGTGTTTGAAAAATTTGTAGTTGTTTCTTCTACATACCACTGAGTCTTGGAGAGATTGTCCACCGATTTCTCATTACACCCAAGTGTCTCCAGATGGTTTTATGCCCAAAAAGTTTGTAAAAAACAACATGGACCATAAGAGCTACCGTTGATGTACCTCCAGTTAACATGAAAAGAACCGAAAATGTAGTAGGGCTAAGACTAGAAACTTCATCAATGGACTCCACATAATCCACACACTTCTCAGATGCAACCATGCTTTTCTCTAATTCTCGTAACCTACCACTTTCAGATACGTTCAGTAGTGCTTTATTTACATCATGAAGCAGCAGAGACCCTCTTGGAAATACCTAAGCCACAAGCACAATCAAATACAATTCTTTAATTTACAAAATGTTGGCTTCAAATCTGAACTTAGAAACGCTTAATTTACCAGTACTGTTCAGCGTACAATATATGTAAAAGAGACTCATTTTCCTTGAGACAATTAGAAGAAAAGACCCGTAGTTCATACCATATTTGACTAGGTCTCAGGTTTTTCATGTTAATAAAAATCCAAAATTTTATGAAAGCATCTCAATTTGAAGTTTTTGTCGTCTGTTCAATTCCATTATTTGTTTATGATATTCATGACAGTAGCATAGAGGAGAAAAAAAAAACCATTGATTAAACCATGTGTTTCACTTGAGACTTATATTTAAATCAATTTCGTAGCCATTGAACAAAAATGATAGAGAGAGAAATGCTTGGTTGACAATGTTAGAGACATATATCTATTATTTAAAATAAAGAGAATCCTTTAACAGAAAACTTACATATGAGAATCCTCCAACATTGTAAGTCGGTCCAGCAGTAATAAACTCTTTGCAGTATTTTGCAAGGAATAATTTGGCAAAAGGAACTTCAAGAAAGGCTGCTGCTATTTCCTTACTTCTAAGTGCATGAGCATATTCTTCTGGTGAGTTATAAGTCCTGATATTTCCCTTGTGGAATCGTAAGACATCTACCAAATATTTTGCTACGAATGATCCCCTACAGCATCCAACCACTGCATTTCCATACTGCAGTGACTCAACACCATTTACACTGGCTTCAAGCTTTTGCACTGTGAGTATACTGGTTAGGTTAGCTGTGTATATTTGCATGATTACGAGTGCTACAAATAGCCACACCACCATTGCCATGCGTGATAGATTGCTATGTAGTTTCCCCCCTATGAATAAAGTGATATTAGAGACATATATTTCAAACTTTTTCAGATGGATTTCAGAACCAACAATGCAGCACATTCAACAAATTCACAAACTGTCACCTTAGCGGTTGTGAAATTTGTTGTGTATTAATTTTTGTTTCAACATAAAAGTTTTAGAATCTATGGTGAAGAATGATAATAAGAATAAAAAAAATTTCCAAGATACCATGTAAAGAGAAGAGACTAGTGAAGGCTAAGCACAGCAAGGCACCAATTTGATTCGAAGCAGAACCTTTGAGTTCAGGGTTGTGATTCCGTTCTATCAACCACACAACAAAGCCATTATAGACAATTATTGCCCCTATTAAAGCCCACATGGCTTTTGTGAATGGCTTCATGAACAGCAATCCTCTATTAGTAGTTTGTGGTCGAATCCGAACTGGAACTATCATCACCAATCCTGATTCTGTGTAGGGCTGTGTGAACGCTGCATGTCGAAACCGCTTGGCCACTATGGCTACATCACCAACCACTGCATCAAACTTCTACTCCCAAGAAAGAAATATTTCAAGTATGATTAGTCTTAGCTACTAGAAGGAAAGGAAATCATCATGACCCAAAATTAGAACAAACCAAAATAATTTAAATAATAATGCTTCAAACAAAAATAGATTGTAATTAGTATAACATCATTTTCATATAAGATCACTATTGATATTATTATTGTAGACCAATCACACCATGTCATATCAATTGTTGTAAAATTTCTTGTGGCTTTAGATTTATTATAATTTAAAATTAAAATGATAGTTTATCAATCTGGTGATGTCTCTCAACATGCTTGCTTTGAGTTTTTTCAACCAAAAAAAAAAAGAGAAGGAAGGATAAAGTTAACAGCCCAAAAATATTGGATTTAAGATATTCTCAATGACTTGAATAAGTTAAAGGGAGTGAAGAACTTCTCACTTTGAAATAAACCTGCTCCACTATTTCATCATAAGTTCCATCAAAGGGAGTAAAATTGTATGGCAGGTAATATGGCAAGCTTCCAACAGTTGCTTGGAACAAATCAATTGCAAATCCTTCATAAGCAGTACTGTTTTTTGACTGATCTTGTACCACACTCACAAATTGTTTGAAGCTTGATTTGGTGGGTACACCAATCCTCAGTGGGTTGGCATATGTTGGAAGAGTCCATTCTCTTGGAGCAGTCCAAGTTCCACCTGGCCAATACACCTTCTCCAAACTCCTCATAGAAGTGTTGTTTGTAGTTCTTTCATCAGTAGTCACTGAGAAACCCTTTCTTTTTGACCAGAACCCAAGTTCCTTATAACTCTTCCCAAACACATTGATGATCTGAAATATATGTGCAGGAGTTACTTTCTTGTCAATAAATTGAACCTTTCCATTTAAGCCATTATATTCACTCAGCATAATGTTATCTAACAATGGTTGGCTGCCCTTGCTGCTTCTCATCATTGCTAGACAAACTATCTGTACAGCATCAAAGGCCTGCGCTGCAAAAATCCCAGGTTCATTTTTGTCCTCTGCTGGATTTTCCATGCTAAAGTTTTTACGAAATCTAGTATAAAAGTTTTGAAAATAAGGATGGTTTTGGGGGAAGTAGCTTTTTACTCCTATAATGCCTTGCATTGAAGAAATGGAGGAGGCACTGAGGGAATGGATAAAGCTTGTAAAGGGTTCTGTAGTGATCCAGACATAGTCTTTCTCCATCATGTTCATTTCTTTAGCCCTCTCAAAAAGTCTCACAGCTAATGTCAATGACAAATGAACCACAAAAACTCGGTGTTGCTCACCTTTAAGCCTCTTGAGCTCTATAGACAATGAAGAAGAAGAAGCATATGGTGAAAGGGCTACGGTATGGCTTATCTCTGCCCCAAATTCTAGCAGGGCATCAGAAAGATGAGGTATGACTTCACTGAGCAAAGAGTCATTATCTTCGTAAATTACAATGACCTGATGCCATTCCCAAGACTGAATAATAGCAGCTATGGCTTTCATCTGTGCATTCTGGTTTGGCGAAGCTTGAAGCAGGAAAGGCCACTTCTTTGTTGCCCATTGTGGAGTTGTATCAGCAAAAGAAAGAACTGGGATTTGAGCTTTGTTTCCAATCTCTGCAACTAGAGAAGCTTCTTCCCATGTATGTGGTCCCAGTATGGCTTGCACTTGTTGGTTCCTTATGAGATCCCAAGCTGCAAGTTAACAAATAATGCTCTTAGAAAAGTAACGACTTATGCATCACCCTTGTTGTTTTACTAAGATAGCAAGCATGACTCCCTAGAACTTGTTGCTAGAATTTCAACAGAGAATTCCTCAATTATGCATCAGAATTTCAACAGAGAATTCCTCAATTATGCATCATTCATTACCATGAATTTATAATATGAAATTGACCAAAAAAAATATTTTGAAGTTCATAAAAACGCTTACATTAAAAGAAGTTGTGCAGAAATTTTTCTCTACCCAATTAATACATTAGTGGAAGAGTGCCCAAGCTTTAAGTTATATCTGGATCAGGTAAATTATAATATATATATATATATATATATATATATTTCACAATAAAAGGAGAGCTTTCCATGGACTAAGACTTTAAAATAATAATTTAATGTACAACTTAGTGGAGAAAAAAAGGCTCAACTGTTTTTTTTTTACATACCCGCAAGAGCTGCCTGTACAGGTTCACTATGAGTATTTTTAATGTGCAAATCAAATCTTTGATTTGTCTTGTTAAAGACATCCTTTATAGCCATCTCCATCGCCACTTTCTGTTCCTTACCAATGCGAGAACTGTAGTCTGTTATTGCCCCTATAATGCCTCTGACATGTTCCTTTCCAAGTGTGGTGGTCCTTCCATCTACGGTAGCCTTTTCTACAAGTAACAAGACCAAGGCCAAGAATGTGAAGGTAAGAGTTGTAGCCATTTGATGCAAAACTGCTGTCACTTCTCTATTTATGCAGGTATTCGTAGCAGTATCTTGCATCTTGCTCTCTCTGGTCAGTCTTGTGAATTGAATCCCAATTGCGTCGAAAACTCCAATTCTGTGCTGACTGCTGAGTCTGCAGACTAGAACATATCTAGTTTGAACTCTGAAGGTCACTCTTCAAGCACATTCCGGATATTAATCAAAGCACACCCTTTAGAACCGGTCCACCGTTCTATTCTTTTCAAATATCCTTGCATGTCAGTGTCAATGTGTTCCGACTTCCGAGTGAGATAGTAAATTTTGATCGTGGCATTACTATAATAATCTATGGTTGACTTGATTTTTATGTTACATTAAGAATAAAGTTTAGCTACAAAATACCACCGCATGTCTTTGATGCAATGGTCACTCCATAAGTATAAGTGCTTGTGGGATGTAGAGGCAAGAACTGGGATGCATGTCTCCAAGAGGGAGCTTTACACACATATACATTTAGATTAGGTTAGAGTGGAAATTCTATCTTATATCAAAAAAATAAAAATAAAAAGTTCAACTACAAAATTGGTTGCAACTTAAAACTACAATTTCGTTTAAAAAGATTAATATTACATATATTTTGAAAATCTAACTATTGAATATTATATATTATATGATCTATAAGCTACATAATTTTAAATTACAAAAACTTACAATTTAAACAATTTATTAATGACATAGTTATTGATCTTTAATTTTTTAGAGATTTTGCATTAGCATGGAGGCTTTAAGAAGAAAATGTAATCCAATGATGGATTTGTCAAAAATCACCTTTAATTACCTTAGGTTACAACTAATTTTGTAACTAAATTTTGTCCTTACTTTAATCACAACATATCAATTCAACAATTGTAGGGGCTTTGGGGAGTAATGGCCACTCCAAAGTTAAAATATATATATATATATATGTAATACTAATTTTAACAATTTTTGTTCTATAAAATTACACTTTACTCCCTTAAAAATATTATTAATTCTTTTAAGAGTAATGCTACAATTACAAACTTTCAACAAAATTTTTATAAACTATTGAGGTAACAAATTCTTATTGATTCACATATGGGCCCACCAATCACATTATTTTTCACTTACTAATAATCACTTAACACATCATCAATTTGTAAAAAAGTTTGTAACTCTATCATTTTCCACCTTCTAAAGGTCATAAAAAAACAAATTGCTATACTTAAAACATTTTCACAACACTTCACAACAAATTTTAAGTAGCAAGTTGTTATTGGTTGCAATTATTAGGTAAAAAAGTAATTTAAGTGATAAGTTCAAATTAGAACCAATAACAACTTACCATATAAGATTTTTTGTGAAAATATTGTGGACCTAGCACTTCTCTAAAATCATTTATAGATCTAAAATTTAAAACAAAATATACAAGCCCCAAAAAATTAGCCCAACAACAAAATTACCAATAGTGAAGCTATATAATAATAATAATCAAACCCAATAAAACAATTTCACCTGAAACAAACAACCCAAAACTTTAAAAATTTTAAACAAAATAATTTTGTTATTATTACCAAAAAAAAAAAAAAAAAAAATCAACGGCTATAAGCAACAAAGCCGAAGGTCAAAGCCGCTGAACAAAATTAGTAACAATGCCACCTCCCCTAACTTCAAGCCATTACTGAATTGTGGATACTCTAGATTTATTTATTTTTGGTTGGAATAGATCCTCTCTATTTTAAGTACTCTCCATTTCGTCATTTGATGGTTTATGTTTTTTTTTCTTAATTTAACAATGTATAAACTACCTAGACATTTATAATTTTAAATGATGTAACAATTACTAAACTTTTAAATTCGTAATATTTAATTTGATTCATGAAATAGATTAATTTCAAACGAAGACGATCATTTTTCATATTTAATTAATATTATCTTTAGTTGTTGACTTGTTGTATGGTATGAGGTAATATTTTAGAATTCTTAGAAATATTAATTTTTTTTTTTAACATTTTCACATTTGAGTTGGATGCTAAATGAAAATAAATTATTTTTATTAGCAAGAGATATGATGTCTATATTTTAAATATTTTTATTACAATATAATTTTAAACATCACTTTCAATTATATCTTGTTTCACATCTAACTGTGTCCAACTCTTTCACAAAATATTTTAATTATTTTTATTAAAATATAATTTTTGCCAAATGTTAAGAAAAAATGAATTAAAACATATTAACAAGTTTAGAGTCACAAATGTTTTCATAGCTATTAATATGGCTAATTGTAAATAGTGGACAATAAAGTGTATTTGTTAAGTACGTACAAAATTAATAACAACTTAACAACTCAATGGCTGTGAAAAATATTATGAAAAATATTGTTTATATAATGTTTATCAGAACTTTAACTTTATGGCTGCGGCAGTATAATGTCACTAGAATATGTTGCCAAGTCTTTGTCAAGGCATATGTAATGAGCATGTCTTATTTCCTTTGTAGACTGCATTAATTTCAGTCATGGACAAAGATTGGAGCTGGTCGAGTTAGACTAATTCACAGACATAAAAATAATGCAGCTCTCATGCATGTGCCGTCCAGAAGACTTGACATTTTTCAGTACTGTTACTCATTTGTACAAAAAGATTGATAACCAACTGATTTTATTCATATATTGGTCGAAAAAAGATATCTAAATAAAAACAGGACTAATTCAAACGTAAACAACGTACGAGCACGGAGCATACGTAGATCAAGACCATCTATATTTTAGAAATTGTTGACGTACCTCAGGTAGTGCAGACTGCAGACTGCAGACTCATTCACCCAAACCCGCAAACTAGTGTAAGTCATCGGTAAAAACCTTGACGTTCAAATGTTATTCTAGAATCTTGACATTAGTCATTATTTGGAAAATATATTATATATACCAGAATCTGAAATTTGTGTTTTCTTTTGTTAGATTACACTGATAACTTTGACGTATAACCAGTTTAAACTTCTTAATTTGATGGGAAAAATATTATTGGTTATATAAAGTCTTGATGAGAAAAGAAGGAACTTCACATGTTTAAGCATAAGGGTTCAAGTCTCGTTGATTGGAAAAGGGCTGTAGTCAGAGAGATTTTAATTAAATGTGTTCTCTCATATTGTGAAGGATAGTTATACTCGTGTGGTGCTCACTATGGTTATTGCTAGACATGGCAAATGGCCGGGTTGGGTCGGTTGGATTCAGGTCCGGTTAATTAGGTTGCTATTGGGTCAAAATCGGATTTGGGTAAAAAGATGAATCCTTTTAAGCAGGATAAAAACAGGTGGGGTCGATTGGGTTGACCCGTATTTTTCACATGAAAAAAAAAAAAAAAAAAAAAAATTTAAAAAACAAAAACAAAATGTATTTGTCATTTGGAAAGTCATGTAGTAAATTACTTAATGTAAAATGCATTATTTTGAATTCACCACTCATATCAAGAATGAGCTCAGTTAAATAAATTAATACTTGTTCAATAATTTTAAAATTATACAAATTCCAACATTACTAATCAAAACAAAATAGCACAAAGGATAAGTAAAACAAATACACAAGTTTCATTTATATACAATATCAACATCTCAAAACTTAAAACAAAATTACAAGTGCCTTATTACATATCTAATTTGACAAAGAATAAAACATATAAGAATTTTACAATCTTGAAAACTAATTTTATAATCTAATATCAATTACGGTTGGCATTGTATTTCAATTTGAGAATATACATTAAAGTTTAATTATTTACTTATTTATACATAGTCTCTTTTATGAATATCATGTCATTGTTAAACAACACACACTCCAGGAAATATCATAATTTATTTTGAAAAACCATTTATTTTGGACATGATTTGTCAAAAAAATAAAATAAAATTTAAGCATCCATAATTTATGCTAATTTCTTTGTTATACTTTGGCTTCACTCTTATCACACTTATGAATATTTCTCATACATGTCTATAATATTAAATATATGTTTTTAACTCTACTGTAACTAAATTATCTTGGCATGTATTTTGTTATTTGATATCTAAAAATCTTTACTCATTATAGAATACCTCAACTATTTATCTTTCAATTCATTTGTATACAGTAATGTAAAAGTCTCAATTATTTCCTTAAAACCATTATATCTAAATGATGTTAAATATATATTTGAATAGTGTTATCCAAAACAATGTTTAAAAATTTATGTTTTTTTATTAAAAATAAATAATAATAATTGTAGGATCGTGCTTTTCAGCCCAGTCCCAAGATGTATGGGACCTTAGACCAGTGAGCCCGATACAATGAATTTGTAGAGAGTGGGTCAAAGAGCTAGGTTTTAGTGTATGGACAACAGTTAGCACGGTGTTTTTCACGATTAAGCTGAGATGAACTGGGTTTATCAAAGAGGATTGGTCCTTGGCAAGGTTCGAGGAGCTTTTTTTGGTGCCTCTTGTGTGATAGGGGTTTCCGCCTCCCTTCTGTCTCTCTCCACCCTCTTTTATAGTAGTTTCCTTTCTCCTGAATTGGGTTCCTAGTACTGATACTTGTCCCATCAGCCCTTCTCTCCAGTTGTTGGGAGTAGTTGTAAAGGCAGAAAAGCATACAAGGCAATAAATGCAATAATGGCAGTCTTTCCCTCAGACATTTCTATTTTCTCTATTGTCCTTTTTTGTTTTAGTATTTTTCCTGTTCTGTGGAATGACCCGGAGTGTCACTACCAATAGCAGGTTGCTCCCTTTGTCCTCGACTACATCCATGGCCGAGGAGGGTTTTTCCCATGGCCAATGAGGGGTTTTTCCTTGGATTGGGACCTTGGCCCAATGTAGACATTGACATGGACTTTCCGGTCTTTTACCCCCCACGATAATAATAATAATAATAATAATGTCCATTATATATTGTCAATTGAGTTTGACTTATGCATGGTAAAACTCACAATAAACAATTAAACCAATATTGTTTTAATTTTATTATTTTACCAAAAAAAGTTATAAAAAATGGTTTGGGCCATAGGTTGAGTCAGGTTGACCTACAAAAAACAGGTCAAGTCATGGGCCATCTCGTTTTTGCTTTGAGTCAAAAAATTAAGGTCGGGACGAGCATTTTTTGGGTTAGGTTGGATAAGATCGGGTCAGATCAAATCAGCAAATTTTGACCCATTTTTCCATGTCTAGTTATTGCCTTGCAATATTGATTCTTAAGCTAGGCCTTCTTATGTCATTGCCTAGAGCCTCCCAATTAGTTAATTAGTTTTATTGTGAACATAGATGGAGTATGTGCTCTAACCTGCATCTCAAAAGGCCTTTAAAATTATGTGTCAAGAGAATTCTAACTCAATTCAATTGAAATTTTAAGCCGTTTCACTAGAAAATAAAAATAAATAAAAAAGAGAAGAAAATTAGTTATACTGTGTTGTATCATCATTGATGATTAATTTCTCATAACAAATTGAGACTTCAATTCTTGTAAACAAGTTACATGGTAGATTGTCAACACTAGTCTCCCAATCTCCCATACAGTACTCACAATCTAACCAATCTCTCTCTCAACACTAAAATCACAATTAGAAAATATTTTTTAAGCATCTTTTACCATGCATTGTCTTACCCAAGGTAAACTAAAACTTATATTTTAAAATATTAATCTTGGTTTAGTTATTAATAATTAATCAAGTAAAGTTCCAATAATGGTTAATTGTGTTAAATATGTCTATATGTTGTAGGTTGAATCTGCTAAGTTATTATATTAGTGAAATTGCAATAGTGGCATCGATAAATTAGATTCTATTTTTCTACGCTTGAAACTTTATTTTATTCTGGTTATATCATAAATTTTAATTGTTGATAGTATTTCTTTTATTTCCAAGTAATTTTTAATTATAAGCATTTCATAAAAAAAAAGAGGTAAAAGATGATGAAGTAATACAACAGAAAGAGATAACAATAAAAAAAAAAAAAAAAAAATCATAGTAATGGTTAAACATCTAATATAATAATTATTTATCATATAAAGGACTAAATTCTTTTTCAAATGCACATATCACCTACAAAATTGTATCAAAAATATTTCTTAAAGTTGTTCCTACAAATATAAAATATTCAAAATTAAAAAATTGATAAAATATTACATAAAATTAATTGTCATATGAAGATGCAGTGAATTAGTCATATTAACAATTTAAAAGTAGATATTAACAAAACTTAATTATAAAATTTAATCGGTAATTTTGAATCTCAAAAGCAAGAATAATAGATTTTAAATATAAAAATGGTCCCCTTAAAAGTATTGTTTTATGCCTCAAACTATATCAAACAATTCCGATCAATAGGTATCGTCGGAGAGATCCAATAATAAGATAGCATACTTGTGGGTTGGAGTTAATGGCGATTGGAGGAGTGTGCGCATGTGAGCGTGAGAGAGATGACATGCTAGTCCCACTCTTTCATGGTGCATATCGTGGGTGTGGAGTAATTATTGAGTACTCCTGAAGTACCATAAATGCATTCTTTCTTTTCTCACAAAACTGTGGGTCCCACTAATTAAATTTATAGTGGGCCCACAATTAATGTGAGAGGGGAGAGTACACAATTATGATACTCCCAAAGTATTCAAAATTTTTCGTGGGTGTATCCATTGCACTATTTGTGCTCATGGTGGGGGTGTGTGTGTGCATGTATAGAGTGTAAGGTGGGGGGTGTGTGTGCATGTATAGAGTGTAAGTACTAGGATTTCTTAAACGTATAATTGGTCATATATATGAGTTTTGAAAAAGTGGTATTTTCTAAATTTAGTTCTCTAAATTTTCTTTAGGGAGATTCTCCCACTGATTGTTATTTCCACACTATCTCCGCGAAAACTATCACTACAACCAAAAATTTGGGAGGGCTAAGCTAAACATAATAATACCGCTTTTAATATGAATCTAGCTTGGAGATTATGTGTTTAACCAAACACCCTCTAGTTTCTCACTAAAAATACACACACCCACACACAAGACACCCTCTAGGCCATCCAAGCTAAATATTTCACACACAATTCATGCTTGGAAAGTAACCTTCCTTCAAGGGGTTCCCATATTTAGAAAGCTATTCAAATGGGTCTAAATTTCCTTAAACAAAGACTATATTGGAAAGTGGGATGTGGCACAAAAATTAAATTTTGGAATGATAATTGGTTTCCATGTGGCCCCCTTTGTGGACACTATTTGTGCTAGTGTATATGGAGTGACCAATATTTATTGAGAATTGAGATTTTTTAAATATGTGATTGGTGAGCTGAATTTGGAAAGAAAAAAAGAATGATTTTTTTTTCTAAATTTATTTCCTCTAAATTTTCTTTGGGGGAGATTCTCCCATTGCTTGTCATTGCCATATCTCCTTTTGAATCTAGCTTGGAGATTATGGGCCTAACCAGAAATTCTCTAGGCCTAGGTCATCAATGCTAAAATATTTCCCACACAATTCATGCTTGGAAACAAACCTTCCTTCAACGTGTTCCCAAATTTGGAAAGTCATCAAATGGGCCAAAATTTCGTTAAGCAAAGATGAGTTCAAATCTTCTGTCTCACTTTTCCTACTTCACTCTATATTCTACAAATAAAAACTTGACACATGCCAATTTATTTAATTAAATCCTAAATTCTTTTTCTTTTTCTTATTTCATTATTTTCACTTTCTAAAAGAAATAAAAATAAATAAAACTCAAACACATCCCACCAGCCACCACCACCAGTCATCACCATCAAACTTCACAGCAACAGCGAAATTGTGACCCTTAAAGTTTCTTATCCCTTCCTGCATTTTCTTATTTCACTTCCTAAAAGAAATAATAAATAAATAAAACTCCAACACATCTCCACCAGCCCACGACCTCCAACCTTTATCAACACTAATGACCATCCACCATAGGTGCTGGCAAAGTTGACTTGTCAAACAACGACAACCCAATAGTGACCTAACCGAGTCAACTCACGTGGTCCTCTCAAACTCTAGATCTGTGAAATCCAAGGTGGCCACCCCCATTAAAAGTTTATATATATATATATAAGGGCTGGCTCAACAACTTTGGGAACTTAGGTGAAAATTTTAAGTGAGGTTTTTTTTTTTTTATATTTAAATATTAATTAAATAATATGTATTGAATTTTTTATTTAAAATCTATTTTTCTTGTTTTTTGAGATGCAAAATTATTAGAAATAAAATTTAAAGTATAGAATAACAGAACCTGGTTATTGTAACTTTTCTAAAGCCGTAACCACTTTAAAGGCTAAACCTGCACAAATAAAAATTAATTTATTACATAGTTCAATAAATTAGTATTACTATAATATAAATGAGTTGATATGATACATATCAAATTATTAATTGGTGTGATAATTTATAATAATTGATAAAATAAGAGTATGCAAGAAAAAAAATGTGATAAATTATTAATTAGTATGTGGTGGGACCAGTTGTGATGTGCTATGGGCTTTGGGAAAACTGTGCAATGCTATGTGCACTATGCAGTCTTGTCTACACAGCCCACAGCTTGTATGCTGTCTTGTCTTAACTATTTTTGTTTTTTTTTTTTTGCCCTTTTTAATCTTCTGCATTTTAGGATAAAATGATGCATTTTTACTGCATTTTATTAACCAATAAAAGTACTTAAAATTTTTTTAATTAAAATATATAGATAAATATTTTATATATATATATATATATATATTTACAAGTGGGGGCCTTCTTTTATTTGGGGGCCTTAGGCGATTGCATCAATTGCATCACCTGTTGAGCCGGCCCTGATATATATATATATATATATATATATATATATATATAACACAGATCTACATCCATGCCTTTTATGGGTTTGAGATCCACAAACTTTGGCCTCCTTTCATGGCTTGAATCTTCATCATCTCCACAACCAAGAAAGCACCTTAAATTTCATTAAACAAATAATGGGCCTTGACACAGATCCTTTTGGCTGACTCATTGCAGATTGCCTTCTTTGGGCACCTTGCAAGACTAGCCATTCAATCTTTAACATGCAAGGGTTGTTATTCATGTGATTACTAATAAGTTGTCTAACAACTCATTGGATTCAAAAGCTCAACTTCACGGGCACCAGTGGTGATGGTGGTTGTTGCCGTCGGTGAAGGTTGGTGGTGGTGACTGGTAGGATGTGTTGAGTTTTATTTATTTATATTTCTTTTACAAAGTGAAATAAGAAAAGGCAAAAAAATTAGAATTTAATTAAGGTGTCAAGTTTTTATTTGTGAAGTATTGAATATAATAGAAAGAGTGAGACTGAAGATTTAAACTCAGCAAAAACTATGTTGGAAAGTGGGACATGGCAACAAAATTAGTTTCTTTTTTTTTCTTTTTTTTAGAATCAATGCGAGAAGTTTTATTACGAAGGCAGAAAACTTTTGTCAAGAATTACATAATTTGTCACATCACTATGGATGTCTTCTATCCAAATTTGTGGTTCGTACAAGAATTTTGCTAATATGGCAAGCTTGTCAGCAACTCTATTTCCTTTCTGCCTAACATGTGAGTAAGACACTTCTTAAACTTATGGCTAGCCAACACGAGTCCTCAATGATGTGGCCAAAAGCTGTCATGCAAGCTGAATCCAATACAAGGTGCTTGTAGATGATCTTGGAGTCTACCTCAAACACTACATCTTGAAGTCCGAGCTCGATGGAGAAAGAGATAGCTTTCCTGCAAGCCAAAGCTTCCACGTCCTCCACTGTGGATGGTAGCGGAATGTGTTCTAAAAGCGCTGCAATCACCATACCTTCTGAGTCTCGTATCACTACTCCAATGCCTGCTGTGCCCATGTCCTGAAAAATCGCTCCATCACTATTGGCTTTGTACTGAGTTGGTGGAGGAGGTAACCAATGCATTGGGTGGTCCACCAATCTTTGCTGCAATGGGATATCTTGGGCTGCATGGAATTCTTGTAAGCGTTCAACAGCATTAGAATATATCTTCCCCAAAGGCTCCGTGGCTACTTCCACTCTCTGTGCATTCCTATTATGCCAAATACCCCAGGCGATGTATGCAAATACCTCTGCCAAATGCGGTGATTTCTGAGCAAAGATTCCTTGACATAAGTCACAGAAACATACCAATTTTTCAGCCAAAAATGGTCGACACTACTCTAGCTTCCACCACAAATTTTTCACCTCTATGCAATCCCAGAGAGCATGGATTGTATCCTCTGTTTCGCAACAACAGCGATCACAAAGAGCGTTCACTGTGATGTTCCTCTTCATTAAGTTCAGTTTTGTTGGAAGGGAACCAATTGCTGCTCGCCAAAGGAAGTGTCTTATTTTATTTGACAAGTTTAGTGACCAAATATCCCACCAAAACTGCTTGTTGTCCGCTGTGTTTGAAAGGCCCGGTGCTTTCACTTCTTCTTCTTTTGAGAGGAGCTGATATGCTGATTTGGTGGAATAACTTCCATTCCTTATTGTTGTCTAGATAAGTCTATCTTCAGCATGCGTAGAACTTAGGGGTAAACTGAGAATTGCAGCAGCTTCATGGGGCACAAATTCGTTCAGTATTCGATCTTAAATCCATTTGCCATTTTCCTCATCAATAAGGGCACACACCCGAGAGTTTTTAGGCAAATTTTTTTGGGGTGAAACCACCCGACTTGAGTGCAAATCCGGCAGCCATTTATCACCACTAATCAAGACTGACTTCCCATCCCCTATTCTCCATCTCGACCCCAACCTCACAACCCTACAAGCTTTGAGAATGTTTTGCCAAGCATAGGAACCCTTCACTTTCACACCCTCATCTAGGATAGAGCAATTGGGAAAGTACTTTGATTTAAAGACCTTATAAAAGAGAGAGTCTTTGTTATGGAGCAATCGCCAAACTTGTTTCTCCAACATTGCTAAATTGAAGCTTTCAATATCCTTAAAACCTAGCCCCCCTTGACACTTCAGCTTACACAAGTTCTTCCAAGCCACCCAATGTGTTTTTCGACCTTCCCCTTTATAGCCCCACCAAAACTTCCTGATTAGAGATTCAATATCTTTATATAAACTCTTTAGGAGTTTGAAACATGCCATGGTGAAAGTGGGCATCGCTTGGAGGACCGCTTTGATGAGTACTTCCCTTCCCCCTTGCAATAATAGACGTTCTTTCCATTCTTGCATTTTGTGCCAAATCCTTTCTCGAATGTAGCTGAAACTTTGTTTTTTTACTATACCCACAAAGGAAGGTAATCCAAGGTATTTTTCATAATTTTTGGTGGCTCCTACCCCAAGCAGATTTTTAATTTCTTGTTGCACATGATGATCGGTGTTTGGGCTGAAAAATAGCTAAGATTTTCAATGGTTAATTTTCTGCCCCGAAGATGGTGCAAAATTTCAAGGATGGTGTTGCATTCTTGTGTGGTTGCCCAACAAAATATCATACTATCGTCTGCAAAGAACAAATGGGAGACCTTTGGACCTGTATTACAAAGAGAGACTCCTTTTATTGTGCTTGCAAGTTCTTCTTGTTGGATAAGTGAGTGTAATCCTTTTACACATAACAAAAACAAATAAGGTGATAGAGGGTCCCCTTAACGAAGGCCTCTGTTAGGTGTGAAGTGCCCATGTGGTTCACTATTAACCAAAATAGAAAAAGAGACTGATCAAATACAAGAACTGATAAAGGATATCCACCTATTTGCAAACCCCAACTTCTCCATTAATTTTTCTAGGAAAACCCACTCCACCCTATCGTAAACTTTGCTAATATAAAGCTTTAAGGTCATGAGCCCTTCTTTTCCTTTTCTCTTATTTTTTAAGTGATGTAGTGTTTCAAAGGCTACAAGAATGTTGTCAGTAATCAACCTATCAGAAATGAATGCACTTTGTGACTCCAAAACCAATTGGGGCAGAATTTTTTTGAGTCGTTTTGCTATGGTTTTAGACACAATTTTGTACAGGACGTTACAAAGGCTTATGGGTTTGAAATCAGTAGGTTTTTCAGGATTTTTTGTTTTTGGTATAAGTGAGATAAAAGTGTGGTTAAGGTTTTCTAGCATGGCACCCAAATTAAGAATAGTTAAAGAGGCAGCAATGACATCTTGGCCAACAATATCCCAACAAGATTTGAAAAAAATTGGGGGTAGACCATCGGGTCCCGGTGCTGTTAGTGGTTTCATTTGGTTCAAGGCCTATTCTACTTCATATGCTGTAAAATCATGGATTAAATCATCATTCATAGAGGGAGTAATTTTTGGTTCAATACCTTGGAGGATCTGATCAAAGTTTGAAGGAGTAGTTGAAGTGAAAATATTTTTGAAGTAGCCCACAAAAGTATCACCGATCTACTTGGTTTCTTCCACCACCAACCCATCATCCAATATTAGTTTTGGATATAAAATTCCTCTTGTTTCGTTGGGTTGCTCAGCCATGAAAGTAGCTTGTATTCAAATCCCCACTCTTCAACCATTCTACCCGTGACCTTTGCTGCCACAAGCATTCCTCCTTTACCAAGAGCTCATACACCTCTCCCTTAAGAACCCACACTTGTTCGTGATTTATCCCTGCCATGGACAGCTGCTCGGCTTTTGCTAGCACCTTCTTTTTTTGAGTCAACATTCTGCATATATTGCCAAAAGACAATCTGCTCCATGTCTTCAATCTTAATCGGCAAGCTTCCACCTTACCCATTAACCTGTACACTGAATCACCCGAATTCCCCCCATTCCACGCACTTCTAATGATGCCCTTACAACTTTCATCTCTTAACCATACAACCTCGAATCGGAATGGTCTGGATTTTTTGTAGAATCTAACATTTTCATTGTTCGACCATACCTACAACAGACAGTGATCCGATAATGTACCTTGAACATAATGCACTCACATTGTGGGAAACATTTGTATCCATGATGGTGTTGCCACCCCTCGATCTAAATGAATCCAAGTCACCTCTCCATCAAATTGGTTGTTACACCATGTGAAAGGGGATCCCATGAATCCCAAATCTCAAAAACCACAAAAGTACAAGGCTTCTCTGAAATCCCTCATCTGCCTCTCCCTTCTAAATGCTCTACCCTTCTTCTCTTCAATTTTAGTAATTTCATTGAAATCCCCCACACACAACCAAGGTATCTCCATTTTCAGGCAAAGATGTTTTAGTAGCACCCAAGAATGTTCTCGGTTGGCCGTTATTGGGTTTCCATAGAAGCCTGTTAACTGCCAGGCATCATCCATTCCTAGGTTAACTACTGCATCAATATCTGTTGGTGTGGAGTCTAGAACATTGAGATCAATCTCGTTCTTCCAAAAGAGTGCCAATCCCCCACTTGCATTCACCCGTGGTTCAATGTGTACATTTTCTAACTTAAGCTTCGAACAAAGTTTCTTCAAATATTGCTCCTTTGATTTGGTCTCCATGAGGAAGATGATTGAGAGCGACTTTTTTTTCACTAACTCGATGAGTTCTAAAACTGCACGTGGTTGCCCCAAACCATGGCAGTTCCAACTTATGCAATTCATTGCGTTTGGCGGAGGCTGTGGAGTTCCAACTTATGCAATTCATTGCGTTTGGCGGGGTTGATCCACAGCCTTCGCCACTTCAAGAAAATCATCATTGTCACCATGGTACACTTGTTGGCGTTTGAAAGGAAGAGTTGGTTGTCTGCCCTCTGCTTCGGCATCTCTTTTCCTCCCTACAATTTGTTCACAGTGCATAGCTAGAGTGTTGTTTGCCTCTCTTACTTTTCGGATCCAAGTTGGTAGAACACGGCGTTGTGGTGCTAAGTTTGAAACCCTAGCAGTTTTTTGGAGGTCACGTGCTACACTTAATTGAGCAGAGTTTGTGGAACTTATTGTTGCACATGTGTTGGCCTTAGTACAGGGTATACTGGATTCTTCAGGACTTTCAAAACCTGCCAACTCAGCATTAATTGAGTTTAAAGACGTGACAACCTCCTGGTGATTCATATCCAGCGTGCCATTGGGTGAAATGAGTACACTTGAATGCTCATGATTCATGTCAGTAACGATTTGGGGAGTTAAAACCAAAATCTTATCATTGGCTCTGTCTCTCATTAAATCTGTCGGAACCACCTTAATGTCATTAATCCCAGGATTGCCGTTACACCCACTGTCATGATTGCCCCCTGATTTGTCAACAGTTCCTTCTTTACTACTCAAACCGCCTTGTTCTGCCATTTCCCGGAGATTCACCGTGGATTGGCCTAAAATGTCCATTTCCATGGTAGCATGAGAGGAGCTTGAGGCAGTTTTTTTCCTAACTTTGTAGTATCCTTGCACTGTCAACCCCAACTTTCTTGACATGACGAAGGCCGGTGCTCGCAACCCCAGTCCGAATTGCCTGTCCTCAATCTTCAGAGTTCCCTCACTTTTAATCCACAATTCATAGTCCCTATTGTTGAGAGTGAGGCGCTCACACCAATAACACAAATTTAGCAATCTTTCGTACTTGAAGCCTACCCAAACTTGCTTCCCACTCTCTGATGAAATTAACCGTCCACGACACAATGGGAGAGATAAGTCTAGCATCACCTTGAGTCGCAAAAAATTTCCCCCTTCAATTTCATTAAACTCCTTGGGACGTGCTACTTCTCCAACCACATTACATATTTTCAAAGCTGCTTCCATCATCATATATCGTGGCGAGATGCCATGGAGTTGGACCCAAAAACTTGCCTTATCAAACTTCACGTCACTAACCGGTGTTTCTTTATCATACTGTTGCATGACCACCAAATGCTTATCAAAACTCCAAGGTTCACTTGAGAGGATTCTTTCAACCTCTTTCTGATTGTCAAAGGTAAAAAGAATAATATGATCTCCAAGATTCTAAATCTTGAAACCATTGTGCGCCCTCCACAACAAGTTGAAAGTTCTTGCTATTACATCCATGTTGAGCGCTCCTTTGATGAGAAACTTTGCTATGATGGAATAGTCTGAGTTCTGATTGTCATTGGTAAGATTGCAACCTGGTCCCCCCCTCTCTAACAGTGAGAGACTGCTCCAACTCTAGGTGATATCATCCATGTACTCTAGAAAAATTCCCCTAAAACCCTTTTTCCTGTTTCCCTTAACCCCTAGGAAAAAAAAAAACAAAAACAAAAAAACAAAAACCGAGGAGTAACCTTGTTACCCCAAGGAACACACTCAACACCTTTTGTAAGAAGGGACAATCAAATTCTACTGCGCAAAAGAATTAGTTTCAATAATTATAATTGGTTGTCGCGCGGTCTCCTCCGTGGGAAATTCATTGGCCCTAACTCAACACGACTGTGTCCAACACAATATTCAAGTTGATTGGCAATGGCATCCAGAGTCTCTCAATCTACAATCACCCATGGAGAGATGGACCGAACCACCATTGGACATCACCCCCCAAAATTTTTTTTTAAAAAAATATTATTATTATTATTATTATTATTATTATTATTATATGTGTGTACTAATTTTAGCAATTTTGTTCTATAAAATTACATTTTGTTTCCCTTTAACAATATCATTGATTCTTTTAAGAGTAATGTTATACTCACAAACTTTTTTATAACATTTTTACAAATTGTTTTGGTAGCAAATTCTTATTGGTTCGTATATGGGCCCACCACTCATATTATTTTTTTACTTATCAGTTACTACTTAACACATTAGTAATTTATATATAAAAAAATAAAAAAAATAAAAAATAAAAAGCTTGTAGCTCTAGAATTTTCCTCATTTTAGTGACCATAAAAAATTTATAGATCTAAATCTAAAAACAAAATATACAAACCCAAAAAAAATAGCTCAACAACAAAAATTACCAATAAAACTAAAAAACAATTAAGCTCAATTAACTAATTTTATCCAAAATAAATAACCCTGTCTTTAAAAAAATTCTAAACAAAAATAATTTTGTTCTTACCTACACAAAATAAAATAAAATAAATCCCAATAGCTAAGTAGCAGAGTTAAAGATTGAAACTACCACACCGTCAATAATAAAACCACCCTCCTTGACATAAAGTTTTGACTCCATCGTTGTACGGAGACTTTAGATTTTATCCAAGCCACTATGTTCTCATTGTTTGGAGACCATGCTAACCTGCATGTGGGCTTTTACAAGTTTGGAATGCTTTTTTTTTTACAAGTTTGGAATGCTAATGTGGGCTTTTGCAAGTGTGGAATGTTCAGTACGCGCAACATTTACTTCTTTGACCCAAAAAAAAGAGTTGACCCCCACACTAATGTAAATTAGCCATGGATCTATAAAATCCCAACCCCAAAGAAACTCAAATATATTTAGTATAATAAAAATGCACCCATGAATGGTTACCATCATGTGCTTATATTTTCAAACATTCATAATCTCATCTCCAGCTTTGCGCTAGATGCTTGCTAAATCCATGGAAACCACCGTCCACAACATTGGATTAGAGGATTTTCATCCCTTCTTTACCAAATACTCTCTATTGTAGAGAGTGAGTCCACAAAAAATTGATCCAGCAGTCTCTCTATCTAAACCTCAAAAATAAATTGCTCATGTACAGTACCTCTCCAGCTTTGATGGGTTACTATAGATTGTGAATATAATTTTTCTTCATTAAAAAATTCTAGACCTAAATATTATATATATATATATATATATATTTTTTTTTTTTTTTCTCTTTCTTCATTTCTTTTTGCTCTCACTCTCTCCCTCTCGGTTTCTTCTCACAGAACAAAGGAAAGGAGACAAAGCTCCTCGCTTGCAATCGAAGTTCACCTCAATACAAAACACAATCAAATTAGAAAGAACAGTCTTTCTCTTAAAACTAACAAAATCAAAACAAATTTAAAAATATATATATATATATATATATATATATTTTTTTAAAGCCAACCTGACCATCTAGGCTACATGTTATTGGCGGTGGGTACGAGAACAAGAGGCGGTGGAGGTGAAGCAGACAACGGAGGATGAAGGCAATTTCTCTCCCTTGGTGGAGCACAGTGTTAATTTCCCTCTCTTGACTCTCTCTCTCTCTCTCCCCGTTTGACGAGATGAACAAAGTGATAAATGGAAGAATTGTATGGAGCATGTGGACTTTAAATGATAACTTGATAAGTTTGATTTTTATTAAAAACTAGTTGCTAACTCATGCAATGCATGAGAAAATGATAATTTGATAAGTTGTTTTTTTATTAAAAATTAGTCAATAATCTGTGCAATGCACGAGAAAACTATTAAATATAAATTTTAAAAAATATTTTTATTAATTTGTTTTTGCTATTGACAATGTTTTCTATTGTAATAGTTTGAAGATTTATTATAGGACAAAGTTTAACATGACTACATATTTTGAAAATCTAATTGTTAAATTGTAAGTTTTTTATATTCTTAACACACATGTCAAATTTTATACTACTTAAATGTTATTTACTATTAAATCCATAAACTTATTTTTTATGTATAAATTTAAACTATAAAAAACTTGAAATTTAAATATTTAATTGATAATATAGTTATTGATTTTTGATCTTCTGGAAATTTAGCTATTATTCATATTTTTGTACTTTTGGTTGATTTTTGTGCGCTAAGAAGGTTTTTTTGTTATCCTTAAATTTTCATCAATAAAGTTCCATTACTTACCACACACACACACACACCAAAAAAAAAAAAAAAAAAAAAACTCAAAGTTTATGAGCATATTCTAACATAAAGATCAAACCAAAAACTACCCTTTAAGTTGTGGAAACTCATTTACCACAAACCAAAGTATTATACTTCTTAGTCAAAAAGTCAATCTTTTATATACTATATAAAAGATTCTCAAAGTATTGTCCCAAAAATGCCAATTTGATATAAGTCTAGCAAATAAAAAATTTGGACATTCTATTGCAAGTCTATATAAATGCATTCATATACCAACTATCACTATCACATATGCTTTGCCACCAAATGGTCTTAATTAATTTTTTTTCACTTCTCTACAAATTCAAACTTATTCACCAAAGACCAAATAATATTTAAATGAAAATCAGCTGTTATACTATTTTACATAGATCATAACAGTATAACTCTGAATTTTCAAAATTATTATTTTTTAATAAAACTCGAGCAAAACCTTAGAAACCCAAAATGCACAACCTACTAAATGAAACAAAATTGTTCCTGAATCAGATATAATATTCTTTTGTTTCTTACCTATTTTGAGCTCCAAATTAAGTATAGGCATCACAAGTATTTTCTTTTAATGTGAGCTAAAAATAAGAATTATAATGCAATAGTAAATGATATAATATATTTCTCTAAATATTTAATCACTATTCAATGAAACATATAAGAAACTAAAATAAAAAAGTTCACTATAACAACATAGAACCATGCAGGGGAAATCATAGAAAAAAAAATATTGATAAACAATAAAAAAAAAAAATGTTTATTGATAATAAACGTGTCTTACAAAGTATTGCTAAGAATGGGAGGAAGTTCCCTTTGCCACATGTGTTCTAAATAGAGTATGTATATGTTGCCATATGTTTTGCTAACTGATACAGCATGCCACCTCACATCTTGGAACTTGGAAATTACTTCTCTTGCTTCCTTTATTAGTCTCTATAGGAAGTAAGCATGGATGGTTGCAAATAATTCATGCTGAAACAGTGAAATTGGATATCTATTGCTGAAAAGATACGGAAGGAGAGAGTGGACACTTGTGCGTTAGGTTTAGGGTTTGTGAAAGCATAATTTAGATTTTATCGAACAAGGGAAAAAAGAAAGAAGTCCATCGTTGGAGACAAGAGAATCCAGCTACAGAGTCCCCTTACGTTTAGGGTTTGTAGATTTATCGGGAAAAAACCCAAATAAAAAAGTAAAAATTTAAAAATAGGCAAAACTACGTTATTAGTCCCTGAAGTTTATCCTGTGAGCGCAATTGATTCCTCAAGTTTCAAGCAAGCACTATTAGTCTCTCAAATTTTAAAAGTGAGTGATATTAGTCCTTCTATTAACTGCCGTTAGTGAGATTGCCTATGTGACTAACGGAATAATGAAGTAACATTTTTAATTTACTAAAAGTACTTATAAATTGATGTGGCAACTTAAATGTCTTATGCCATATCAACTATTTAATTATAAATTTATCCCATAATCTTTAATCGATCTTTATTTATCTTATGGGAAAAAAGTATTGGCTTCAGCCTCACCCTCTCTTCCCCTATGTAAATATTTTCCCTTTCGCTTCACAATTTTTAGTTTTCCGATCAAGTTGCCAGACTATCTCAGAGCCAACAAAATATGCCAGAAAAACTCAACAAAAATCAAGAGCTAAGAGAAGTCTGAGGTTCAGTGCAAGAAACCCAACATAGAAGATTTTGAGTGCAACAAACGTGACAAGCAACAAAGATTCTCATAGTGACTGCCACTGGTTCAAGGCAAAGAAAGAAAAAGGACCAATACTTTTTTTTTTTCCCAAAAAATAAAACCTGTATATAATACTTAAAATTCTTCAAATATTTGAAGATTTCTAACTTTCATGCCATAGTTTTTGAACTTTCAAATACCACACCTGAACTGAGTTTCTGTTTGAATCCTTATAACTTATTAGTATCTGAAACAATTGTAATCCATTGCTATGCAGTCAATACAAATAGGATCTAGATTTGGAAGTATATGGAGTTGTTGCTCTTTCGTCTTTTTCCATAGAGCTTCATATGCATTGTGGAGATTTTGAATTAGGTTTGAAAAGAAGATCAAGATTATATTTAGATTTAAAACCATAGTGAAATTGAAACAAAAGGGGAGACTTTAGAAAATGTTTTGAAATTGAATAAAGTTATTCACCGTTAATTCTAACTCATAAGAGACACTAATATTGTGCAAACAAGTCAGTTGAATTAGAGTTTGATATTGGGTATTTTCTAGGAGATGGTAGACGAAGAACATGAGAGAGAAAGGCTTAAGGGGAGAAATAGGCAGTTTTTAAATTTTTTTTTTAATTATTAAGTTTTTACCAAAATGATAAGAATGCCTGGATGTGTAAATCCATTTTTTAAGTCACTTATGTGGCATAATATGTTGACGAAAATTGTTTACCAATGTTCAACAATAATTGTTAAATTATGTTTAACAAGAAATTAGTCAAATTTATCAAACATAATTTCACCCATAGGCCTTTTGGCGCATGAGTTTTATTGATGTGAGTAGTGCCCATTCAAGATAATGTATCTTTTAATTACAATCCCTTGTTTCAAGGGAAAACTCTTTGATTCCAACCAAATCGTCTTTGTATATAAGTTCATTTATTTTCATGTTTAAGGGGATATGTGCTTTTATTTATTTGTAGCAGCACCTAACAATTTATTTAGGTTGCCTACGTACCCTTGACAGTGATCAAGCCAATTCGTAGTTCTTAATTTGAGGTTTTAGATTTAAAATCCTCAAATTGATTTTGCCCAATTTAAATAATGGACATTTAAGTCAAATACTTTGTATTTAATTAAACATCGACTTAATTTTGCTTTTGGGTGAGATAATTAGTTTTAATCTCAAGGATAAGTCAAGGACCATGTTTTTTTGAAAATTGAATCAAAGATTCTATCTTTGAGAAGTTGAATGTCCAAGCAATTTTCCCTTTTGTTTCATTTGCTTCTTTGTAGGAATTTTAATGATATTTTGATTTTCCCAAATTTAATTAAGGGAAAGAAAACTCCTTTGAAGCAATTTTATTTTTATGAACATGTTTTAGGAATTAGGAATTGGAAAATTTCCTCAAATCAATTTTTTATGGTCATTTTATTTTGGGCATCATTAACTTCAATTTTGATTAAGAAATTAGGAATTCCAAAAAAAAAAAAATAGTCATGTTGGAATTTGAAGGAATTAGAATCATAACTTTAGGAGTCAAAGACTCCATTGATTTGAGTATTGTCAAGGGCTCCATTAATTAGGTAGAGTCAAAAACTCTATTAAAATGTGGTAGATTCAAGGACTCTATTAATTTGGTAGAGTCAAGAACTCTATTAAAATATAGTAGAGTCAAGAACTCCATTAATTGGGTAGAGTCAAGGACTCCATTAAAATATGGTAGAGATATAGACTCCATTAGTTTGGTAAAGTCAATGACTCTATTAATTGGGTAGAGTCAAGGACTTCATTAGTTTGGTAAAATTAAGGATTCCATTAATGTGATAAAGTCAAGGACTTCATTAATTTGGTAAAGTCAAGGACTCCATTAATGTGATAGAGTCAATGACTCTATTAATTTAGTAGAATCAAGGACTCTAATGGAGAAAACGCTGAACTAAAACTAGAGAGAATTTTTATTGGGTAATTTTCAAATAAGAGACTCATATCTAAAGCTTCATGTATGAAGTTATGAACTCCTCGTGAAATCCAACCATATTTGTTTTATCAAACAAAAATTCAGATTTGAAGAAGAGGGAGAGGTAGAGATTTAGAGAAGAAAGTGACTGATAAAATCTCAATCCAATACTGTCTGTTCCTCTCTTCTTGTTGCCCTCTAGTCTCTATCTCTATCTTCTTCTTTTCTTTTCTTTTTTTTCTTCTCTTTTTCCTTTTTTTTTTTTTTCTTTTTTTTTTTTTTTTTTTTT